>NW_028181050.1:0-46743 GCF_964211825.1 Aythya ferina
TAAAAGTGTAAATTGTGGTTTTTGGAGAACATCAGGTAGGTTTAGGGTGTCTTTGGGGTGGATCTATGGTTTTGGGGGATTTTCTTCCAGTTTTGGTGGTGATGCCGTACTTGTTTGGGGTGTTTTTGACGTTTTTTGGGGTCTCCGTTGGGTTTTGTTGGGTTCTCGTTGGTTATCATGGTGGAAAAGGGTAAATTGTGGTTTTTGGAGAAGATCAGGTAGGTTTAGGGTGGTTTTGGGGTGGATCTATGGTTTTGGCGTATTTTCTTCCAGTTTTGGGGTTGATGCCGATATTTTTTGGGGTGTTTTTGACGTGTTTTGGGGTCTCCATTAGGTTTTGTTGGGTTCTTGTTTGTCATTATGTTAAATAGGAGTGGATTGTTGGTTTTGGAGAACATCAGGTAGTTTTAGGGTGGTTTTGGGGTGGATCTATGGTTTTGGGGGATTTTCTTCCAGTTTTGGTGGTGATGTCGTTCTTGTTTGGGGTGTTTTTGACGTTTTTTGGGGTCTCTTTTGGGTTCTGTTGGGTTCTCGTTGGTCATCGTGTTGGAAAAGGGTAAATTGTGCTTTTTGGAGAACATCAGGTAGGTTTAGGGTGTCTTTGGGGTGGATCTATGGTTTTGGGGGATTTTCTTCCAGTTTTGGGGGTGATGCCGTTCTTGTTTGGGGTATTTTTGACGTTTTTTGGGGTCTCCGTTTGGTTTTGTTGGGTTCTCGTTGGTTATCATGGTGGAAAAGGGTAAATTGTGGGTTTTGGAGAACATCAGGTAGGTTTAGGGTGGTTTTGGGGTGGATCTATGGTTTTGGTGTATTTTCTTCCAGTTTTGGTGGTGATCCTTTTCTTGTTTGGGGTGTTTTTGACGTGTTTTGGTGTGTCCATTAGGTTTTGTTGGGTTCTTGTTTGTCATTATGTTAAATAGGTGTGGATTGTGGGTTTTGGAGAACATCAGGTAGGTTTAGGGTGGTTTTGGGGGTGGATCTATGGTTTTGGGGGATTTTCTTCCAGTTTTGGTGGTGATGCCGTTCTTGTTTGGGGTGTTTTTGACGTTTTTTGGGGTCTCCGTTGGGTTTTGTTGGGTTCTCGTTGGTTATCATGGTGGAAAAGGGTAAATTGTGGTTTTTGGAGAAGATCAGGTAGGTTTAGGGTGGTTTTGGGGTGGATCTATGGTTTTGGCGTATTTTCTTCCAGTTTTGGGGGTGATGCCGATATTTTTTGGGGTGTTTTTTACGTGTTTTGGGGTCTCCATTAGGTTTTGTTGGGTTCTTGTTTGTCATTATGTTAAATAGGTGTGGATTGTGGGTTTTGGAGAACATCAGGTAGTTTTAGGGTGGTTTTGGGGTGGATCTATGGTTTTGGTGTATTTTCTTCCAGTGTTGGTGGTGATGCCGTTCTTGTTTGGGGTGTTTTTGACGTTTTTTGGGGTCTCTGTTGGGTTCTGTTGGGTTCTCGTTGGTCATCGTGTTGGAAAAGGGTAAATTGTGGTTTTTGGAGAACATCAGGTAGGTTTAGGGTGTCTTTGGGGTGGATCTATGGTTTTGGGGGTTTTCTTCCAGTTTTGGGGGTGATGCCATTCTTGTTTGGGGTATTTTTTAAGGTTTTTGTGGTCTCTGTTTGGTTTTGTTGGGTTCTCGTTCGTCATCATCCTGGAGAAGTGTAAATTGTGGGTTTTGGAGAACTTCAGGTAGGTTTAGGGGGAGTTTTCGCGTGGATTCATGGTATTTGGGGTTTTCTTCTTTTTGGGGGAGTGATCCTCTCCTTTCTTCGGGTGATTTTGAAGTGTTTTGGGGTTTCCGTTGCGTTTCGTTGAATTCCTAATGTGTTTTATGGTGGTTTGGAGTGTGCTTTGGGATTAGGAGAACATCAGGTAGGTTTAGGGTGTCTTTGGGGTGGATCTATGGTATTTGGGGTTTTCTTCTATTTTTTGGCGTGATCCTGTTCTTTTTTGGGGTGTATTTGAAGTGTTTTGGGGTCTCCGTTGGGTTTTGTTGGGGTTCTCGTTGGTTATCATGGTGGAAAAGGGTAAATTGTGGGTTTTGGAGAACATCAGGTAGGTTTAGGGTGGTTTTGGGGTGGATCTATGGTTTTGGTGTATTTTCTTCCAGTTTTGGTGGTGATCCTTTTCTTGTTTGGGGTGTTTTTGACGTGTTTTGGTGTGTCCATTAGGTTTTGTTGGGTTCTTGTTTGTCATTATGTTAAATAGGTGTGGATTGTGGGTTTTGGAGAACATCAGGTAGGTTTAGGGTGGTTTTGGGGTGGATCTATGGTTTTGGGGGATTTTCTTCCAGTTTTGGTGGTGATGCCGTTCTTGTTTGGGGTGTTTTTGACGTTTTTTGGGGTCTCCGTTGGGTTTTGTTGGGTTCTCGTTGGTTATCATGGTGGAAAAGGGTAAATTGTGGATTTTGGAGAAGATCAGGTAGGTTTAGGGTGGTTTTGGGGTGGATCTATGGTTTTGGCGTATTTTCTTCCAGTTTTGGGGGTGATGCCGATATTTTTTGGGGTGTTTTTGACGTGTTTTGGGGTCTCCATTAGGTTTTGTTGGGTTCTTGTTTGTCATTATGTTAAATAGGAGTGGATTGTGGGTTTTTGGAGAACATCAGGTAGTTTTAGGGTGGTTTTGGGGTGGATCTATGGTTTTTGGGGGATTTTCTTCCAGTTTTGGTGGTGATGCCATTCTTGTTTGGGTTGTTTTTGACGTTTTTTGGGGTCTCTGTTGGGTTCTGTTGGGTTCTCGTTGGTCATCGTGTTGGAAAAGTGTAAATTGTGGGTTTTGGAGAAGATCAGGTAGGTTTAGGGTGTCTTTGGGGTGGATCTATGGTTTTGGGGGTTTTCTTCCAGTTTTGGGGGTGATGCCATTCTTGTTTGGGGTATTTTTTAAGGTTTTTGTGGTCTCTGTTTGGTTTTGTTTGGTTCTCGTTGGTCATCGTGTTGTAAAAGTGTAAATTGTGGGTTTTGGAGAACTTCAGGTAGGTTTAGGGGGAGTTTTCGCGTGGATTCATGGTATTTGGGGTTTTCTTCTTTTTGGGGGAGTGATCCTCTCCTTTCTTCGGGTGATTTTGAAGTGTTTTGGGGTTTCCGTTGCGTTTCGTTGAATTCCTAATGTGTTTTATGGTGGTTTGGAGTGTGCTTTGGGATTAGGAGAACATCAGGTAGGTTTAGGGTGTCTTTGGGGTGGATCTATGGTATTTGGGGTTTTCTTCTGTTTTTTGGCGAGATCCTGTTCTTTTTTGGGTGTATTTGAAGTTTTTTGGGGTCTCCGTTGGGTTTTGTTTGGTTCTCGTTGGTCATCATGGTGGAAAAGGGTAAATTGTGGGTTTTGGAGAAGATCAGGTAGGTTTAGGGTGGTTTTGGGGTGGATCTATGGTTTTGGTGTATTTTCTTCCAGTTTTGGTGGTGATCCTTTTCTTGTTTGGGGTGTTTTTGACGTGTTTTGGTGTGTCCATTAGGTTTTGTTGGGTTCTTGTTTGTCATTATGTTAAATAGGTGTGGATTGTGGGTTTTGGAGAACATCAGGTAGTTTTAGGGTGGTTTTGGGGTGGATCTATGGTTTTGGGGGATTTTCTTCCAGTTTTGGTGGTGATGTCGTTCTTGTTTGGGGTGTTTTTGACGTTTTTTGGGGTCTCTTTTGGGTTCTGTTGGGTTCTCGTTGGTCATCGTGTTGGAAAAGGGTAAATTGTGCTTTTTGGAGAACATCAGGTAGGTTTAGGGTGTCTTTGGGGTGGATCTATGGTTTTGGGGGATTTTCTTCCAGTTTTGGGGGTGATGCCGTTCTTGTTTGGGGTATTTTTGACGTTTTTTGGGGTCTCCGTTTGGTTTTGTTGGGTTCTCGTTGGTTATCATGGTGGAAAAGGGTAAATTGTGGGTTTTGGAGAACATCAGGTAGGTTTAGGGTGGTTTTGGGGTGGATCTATGGTTTTGGTGTATTTTCTTCCAGTTTTGGTGGTGATCCTTTTCTTGTTTGGGGTGTTTTTGACGTGTTTTGGTGTCTCCATTAGGTTTTGTTGGGTTCTTGTTTGTCATTATGTTAAATAGGTGTGGATTGTGGGTTTTGGAGAACATCAGGTAGGTTTAGGGTGGTTTTGGGGTGGATCTATGGTTTTGGGGGATTTTCTTCCAGTTTTGGTGGTGATGCCGTTCTTGTTTGGGGTGTTTTTGACGTTTTTTGGGGTCTCCGTTGGGTTTTGTTGGGTTCTCGTTGGTTATCATGGTGGAAAAGGGTAAATTGTGGTTTTTGGAGAAGATCAGGTAGGTTTAGGGTGGTTTTGGGGTGGATCTATGGTTTTGGCGTATTTTCTTCCAGTTTTGGGGGTGATGCCGATATTTTTTGGGGTGTTTTTTACGTGTTTTGGGGTCTCCATTAGGTTTTGTTGGGTTCTTGTTTGTCATTATGTTAAATAGGTGTGGATTGTGGGTTTTGGAGAACATCAGGTAGTTTTAGGGTGGTTTTGGGGTGGATCTATGGTTTTGGTGTATTTTCTTCCAGTGTTGGTGGTGATGCCGTTCTTGTTTGGGGTGTTTTTGACGTTTTTTTGGGGTCTCCGTTGGGTTTTGTTGGGTTCTCGTTGGTTATCATGGTGGAAAAGGGTAAATTGTGGGTTTTGGAGAAGATCAGGTAGGTTTAGGGTGGTTTTGGGGTGGATCTATGGTTTTGGCGTATTTTCTTCCAGTTTTGGGGTGATGCCGATATTTTTTGGGGTGTTTTTGACGTGTTTTGGGGTCTCCATTAGGTTTTGTTGGGTTCTTGTTTGTCATTATGTTAAATAGGAGTGGATTGTGGGTTTTGGAGAACATCAGGTAGTTTTAGGGTGGTTTTGGGGTGGATCTATGGTTTTGGGGGATTTTCTTCCAGTTTTGGTGGTGATGCCGTTCTTGTTTGGGGTGTTTTTGACGTTTTTTGGGGTCTCTTTTGGGTTCTGTTGGGTTCTCGTTGGTCATCGTGTTGGAAAAGGGTAAATTGTGGTTTTTGGAGAACATCAGGTAGGTTTAGGGTGTCTTTGGGGTGGATCTATGGTTTTGGGGGATTTTCTTCCAGTTTTGGGGGTGATGCCGTTCTTGTTTGGGGTATTTTTGACGTTTTTTGGGGTCTCCGTTGGGTTTTGTTGGGTTCTCGTTGGTTATCATGGTGGAAAAGGGTAAATTGTGGGTTTTGGAGAACATCAGGTAGGTTTAGGGTGGTTTTGGGGTGGATCTATGGTTTTGGTGTATTTTCTTCCAGTTTTGGTGGTGATCCTTTTCTTGTTTGGGGTGTTTTTGACGTGTTTTGGTGTGTCCATTAGGTTTTGTTGGGTTCTTGTTTGTCATTATGTTAAATAGGTGTGGATTGTGGGTTTTGGAGAACATCAGGTAGGTTTAGGGTGTGTTTGGGGTGGATCTATGGTTTTGGGGGATTTTCTTCCAGTTTTGGTGGTGATGCCGTTCTTGTTTGGGGTGTTTTTGACGTTTTTTGGGGTCTCTGTTGGGTTCTGTTGGGTTCTCGTTGGTCATCGTGTTGGAAAAGGGTAAATTGTGCTTTTTGGAGAACATCAGGTAGGTTTAGGGTGGTTTTGGGGTCGATCTATGGTTTTGGGGGATTTTCTTCCAGTTTTGGGGGTGATGCCATTCTTGTTTGGGGTATTTTTTAAGGTTTTTGTGGTCTCTGTTTGGTTTTGTTGGGTTCTCGTTGGTCATCGTGTTGTAAAAGTGTAAATTGTGGGTTTTGGAGAACTTCAGGTAGGTTTAGGGGGAGTTTTCGCGTGGATTCATGGTATTTGGGGTTTTCTTCTTTTTGGGGGAGTGATCCTCTCCTTTCTTCGGGTGATTTTGAAGTGTTTTGGGGTTTCCGTTGCGTTTCGTTGAATTCCTAATGTGTTTTATGGTGGTTTGGAGTGTGCTTTGGGATTAGGAGAACATCAGGTAGGTTTAGGGTGTCTTTGGGGTGGATCTATGGTATTTGGGGTTTTCTTCTATTTTTTGGCGTGATCCTGTTCTTTTTTGGGGTGTATTTGAAGTGTTTTGGGGTCTCCGTTGGGTTTTGTTGGGTTCTCGTTGGTTATCATGGTGGAAAAGGGTAAATTGTGGGTTTTGGAGAACATCAGGTAGGTTTAGGGTGGTTTTGGGGTGGATCTATGGTTTTGGTGTATTTTCTTCCAGTTTTGGTGGTGATCCTTTTCTTGTTTGGGGTGTTTTTGACGTGTTTTGGTGTGTCCATTAGGTTTTGTTGGGTTCTTGTTTGTCATTATGTTAAATAGGTGTGGATTGTGGGTTTTGGAGAACATCAGGTAGGTTTAGGGTGGTTTTGGGGTGGATCTATGGTTTTGGGGGATTTTCTTCCAGTTTTGGTGGTGATGCCGTTCTTGTTTGGGGTGTTTTTGACGTTTTTTGGGGTCTCCGTTGGGTTTTGTTGGGTTCTCGTTGGTTATCATGGTGGAAAAGGGTAAATTGTGGATTTTGGAGAAGATCAGGTAGGTTTAGGGTGGTTTTGGGGTGGATCTATGGTTTTGGCGTATTTTCTTCCAGTTTTGGGGGTGATGCCGATATTTTTTGTGGTGTTTTTGACGTGTTTTGGGGTCTCCATTAGGTTTTGTTGGGTTCTTGTTTGTCATTATGTTAAATAGGAGTGGATTGTGGGTTTTGGAGAACATCAGGTAGTTTTAGGGTGGTTTTGGGGTGGATCTATGGTTTTGGGGGATTTTCTTCCAGTTTTGGTGGTGATGCCATTCTTGTTTGGGGTGTTTTTGACGTTTTTTGGGGTCTCTGTTGGGTTCTGTTGGGTTCTCGTTGGTCATCGTGTTGGAAAAGGGTAAATTGTGGGTTTTGGAGAAGATCAGGTAGGTTTAGGGTGTCTTTGGGGTGGATCTATGGTTTTGGGGGTTTTCTTCCAGTTTTGGGGGTGATGCCATTCTTGTTTGGGGTATTTTTTAAGGTTTTTGTGGTCTCTGTTTGGTTTTGTTGGGTTCTCGTTGGTCATCGTGTTGTAAAAGTGTAAATTGTGGGTTTTGGAGAACTTCAGGTAGGTTTAGGGGGAGTTTTCGCGTGGATTCATGGTATTTGGGGTTTTCTTCTTTTTGGGGGAGTGATCCTCTCCTTTCTTCGGGTGATTTTGAAGTGTTTTGGGGTTTCCGTTGCGTTTCGTTGAATTCCTAATGTGTTTTATGGTGGTTTGGAGTGTGCTTTGGGATTAGGAGAACATCAGGTAGGTTTAGGGTGTCTTTGGGGTGGATCTATGGTATTTGGGGTTTTCTTCTGTTTTTTGGCGAGATCCTGTTCTTTTTTGGGGTGTATTTGAAGTTTTTTGGGGTCTCCGTTGGGTTTTGTTTGGTTCTCGTTGGTCATCATGGTGGAAAAGGGTAAATTGTGGGTTTTGGAGAAGATCAGGTAGGTTTAGGGTGGTTTTGGGGTGGATCTATGGTTTTGGTGTATTTTCTTCCAGTTTTGGTGGTGATCCTTTTCTTGTTTGGGGTGTTTTTGACGTGTTTTGGTGTGTCCATTAGGTTTTGTTGGGTTCTTGTTTGTCATTATGTTAAATAGGTGTGGATTGTGGGTTTTGGAGAACATCAGGTAGTTTTAGGGTGGTTTTGGGGTGGATCTATGGTTTTGGGGGATTTTCTTCCAGTTTTGGTGGTGATGCCGTTCTTGTTTGGGGTGTTTTTGACGTTTTTTGTGATCTCTGTTGGGTTCTGTTGGGTTCTCGTTGGTCATCGTGTTGGAAAAGGGTAAATTGTGGTTTTTGGAGAAGATCAGATATGTGTAGGGTGGTTTTGGGGTGGATCTATGGTTTTGGCGGATTTTCTTCCAGTTTTGGGGGTGATGCCGTTCTTGTTTGGGGTGTTTTTGACGTTTTTTGGGGTCTCCGTTGGGTTTTGTTGGGTTCTCGTTGGTTATCATGGTGGAAAAGGGTAAATTGTGGGTTTTGCAGAAGATCAGGTAGGTTTAGGGTGTCTTTGGGGTGGATCTATGGTTTTGGGGGATTTTCTTCCAGTTTTGGGGGTGATGCCGATATTTTTTGGGGTGTTTTTTACGTGTTTTGGGGTCTCCATTAGGTTTTGTTGGGTTCTTGTTTGTCATTATGTTAAATAGGAGTGGATTGTGGGTTTTGGAGAACATCAGGTAGTTTTAGGGCGGTTTTGGGGTGGATCTATGGTTTTGGGGGATTTTCTTCCAGTTTTGGTGGTGATGCCGTTCTTGTTTGGGGTGTTTTTGACGTTTTTTGGGGTCTCTGTTGGGTTCTGTTGGGTTCTCGTTGGTCATCGTGTTGGAAAAGGGTAAATTGTGGTTTTTGGAGAACATCAGGTAGGTTTAGGGTGTCTTTGGGGTGGATCTATGGTTTTGGGGGATTTTCTTCCAGTTTTGGGGGTGATGCCGTTCTTGTTTGGGGTATTTTTGACGTTTTTTGGGGTCTCCGTTGGGTTTTGTTGTGTTCTCGTTGGTTATCATGGTGGAAAAGTGTAAATTGTGGGTTTTGGAGAAGATCAGGTAGGTTTAGGGTGGTTTTGGGGTGGATCTATGGTTTTGGCGTATTTTCTTCCAGTTTTGGGGGTGATGCCGATATTTTTTGTGGTGTTTTTTACGTGTTTTGGGGTCTCCATTAGGTTTTGTTGGGTTCTTGTTTGTCATTATGTTAAATAGGAGTGGATTGTGGGTTTTGGAGAACATCAGGTAGTTTTAGGGTGGTTTTGGGGTGGATCTATGGTTTTGGTGTATTTTCCTCCAGTGTTGGTGGTGATGCCGTTCTTGTTTGGGGTGTTTTTGACGTTTTTTGGGGTCTCTGTTGGGTTCTGTTGGGTTCTCGTTGGTCATCGTGTTGGAAAAGGGTAAATTGTGGTTTTTGGAGAACATCAGGTAGGTTTAGGGTGTCTTTGGGGTGGATCTATGGTTTTGGGGGTTTTCTTCCAGTTTTGGGGGTGATGCCATTCTTGTTTGGGGTATTTTTTAAGGTTTTTGTGGTCTCTGTTTGGTTTTGTTGGGTTCTCGTTCGTCATCATCGTGGAGAAGTGTAAATTGTGGGTTTTGGAGAACTTCAGGTAGGTTTAGGGGGAGTTTTCGCGTGGATTCATGGTATTTGGGGTTTTCTTCTTTTTGGGGGAGTGATCCTCTCCTTTCTTCGGGTGATTTTGAAGTGTTTTGGGGTTTCCGTTGCATTTCGTTGAATTCCTAATGTGTTTTATGGTGGTTTGGAGTGTGCTTTGGGATTAGGAGAACATCAGGTAGGTTTAGGGTGTCTTTGGGGTGGATCTATGGTATTTGGGGTTTTCTTCTATTTTTTGGCGTGATCCTGTTCTTTTTTGGGGTGTATTTGAAGTGTTTTGGGGTCTCCGTTGGGTTTTGTTTGGTTCTCGTTGGTCATCATGGTGGAAAAGGGTAAATTGTGGGTTTTGGAGAACATCAGGTAGGTTTAGGGTGGTTTTGGGGTGGATCTATGGTTTTGGTGTATTTTCTTCCAGTTTTGGTGGTGATCCTTTTCTTGTTTGGGGTGTTTTTGACGTGTTTTGGTGTCTCCATTAGGTTTTGTTGGGTTCTTGTTTGTCATTATGTTAAATAGGTGTGGATTGTGGTTTTTGGAGAACATCAGGTAGGTTTAGGGTGTCTTTGGGGTGGATCTATGTTTTTGGGGGATTTTCTTCCAGTTTTGGTGGTGATGCCGTTCTTGTTTGGGGTGTTTTTGACGTTTTTTGGGATCTCTGTTGGGTTCTGTTGGGTTCTCGTTGGTCATCGTGTTGGAAAAGGGTAAATTGTGGTTTTTGGAGAACATCAGGTAGGTTTAGGGTGTCTTTGGGGTGGATCTATGGTTTTGGGGGATTTTCTTCCAGTTTTGGGGGCGATGCCGTTCTTGTTTGGGGTGTTTTTGACGTTTTTTGGGATCTCTGTTGGGTTCTGTTGGGTTCTCGTTGGTCATCGTGTTCGAAAAGGGTAAATTGTGGGTTTTGGAGAACATCAGGTAGGTTTAGGGTGTCTTTGGGGTGGATCTATGGTTTTGGGGGATTTTCTTCCAGTTTTGGGGGTGATGCCGTTCTTGTTTGGGGTGTTTTTGACGTTTTTTGGGGTCTCCGTTGGGTTTTGTTGGGTTCTCGTTGGTTATCATGGTGGAAAAGGGTAAATTGTGGATTGTGGAGAAGATCAGGTAGGTTTAGGGTGGTTTTGGGGTGGATCTATGGTTTTGGCGTATTTTCTTCCAGTTTTGGGGGTGATGCCGATATTTTTTGTGGTGTTTTTTACGTGTTTTGGGGTCTCCATTAGGTTTTGTTGGGTTCTTGTTTGTCATTATGTTAAATAGGAGTGGATTGTGGGTTTTGGAGAACATCAGGTAGGTTTAGGGTGGTTTTGGGGTGGATCTATGGTTTTGGGGGATTTTCTTCCAGTTTTGGTGGTGATGCCGTTCTTGGTTGGGTGGTTTTTGACGTTTTTTGGGGTCTCTGTTTGGTTCTGTTGGGTTCTCGTTGGTCATCGTGTTGTAAAAGTGTAAATTGTGCTTTTTGGAGAAGATCAGGTAGGTTTAGGGTGGTTTTGGGGTGGATCTATGGTTTTGGGGGTTTTCTTCCAGTTTTGGGGGTGATGCCATTCTTGTTTGGGGTATTTTTTAAGGTTTTTGTGGTCTCTGTTTGGTTTTGTTGGGTTCTCGTTGGTCATCGTGTTGTAAAAGTGTAAATTGTGGGTTTTGGAGAACTTCAGGTAGGTTTAGGGGGAGTTTTCGCGTGGATTCATGGTATTTGGGGTTTTCTTCTTTTTGGGGGAGTGATCCTCTCCTTTCTTCGGGTGATTTTGAAGTGTTTTGGGGTTTCCGTTGCGTTTCGTTGAATTCCTAATGTGTTTTATGGTGGTTTGGAGTGTGCTTTGGGATTAGGAGAACATCAGGTAGGTTTAGGGTGTCTTTGGGGTGGATCTATGGTATTTGGGGTTTTCTTCTATTTTTTGGCGTGATCCTGTTCTTTTTTGGGGTGTATTTGAAGTGTTTTGGGGTCTCCGTTGGGTTTTGTTTGGTTCTCGTTGGTCATCATGGTGGAAAAGGGTAAATTGTGGGTTTTGGAGAAGATCAGGTAGGTTTAGGGTGGTTTTGGGGTGGATCTATGGTTTTGGTGTATTTTCTTCCAGTTTTGGTGGTGATCCTTTTCTTGTTTGGGGTGTTTTTGACGTGTTTTGGTGTGTCCATTAGGTTTTGTTGGGTTCTTGTTTGTCATTATGTTAAATAGGTGTGGATTGTGGGTTTTGGAGAACATCAGGTAGTTTTAGGGCGGTTTTGGGGTGGATCTATGGTTTTGGGGGATTTTCTTCCAGTTTTGGTGGTGATGCCGTTCTTGTTTGGGGTGTTTTTGACGTTTTTTGGGGTCTCTGTTGGGTTCTGTTGGGTTCTCGTTGGTCATCGTGTTGGAAAAGGGTAAATTGTGGTTTTTGGAGAAGATCAGGTATGTGTAGGGTGGTTTTGGGGTGGATCTATGGTTTTGGGGGATTTTCTTCCAGTTTTGGGGGTGATGCCGTTCTTGTTTGGGGTGTTTTTGACGTTTTTTGGGGTCTCCGTTGGGTTTTGTTGGGTTCTCGTTGGTTATCATGGTGGAAAAGGGTAAATTGTGGATTGTGGAGAAGATCAGGTAGGTTTAGGGTGGTTTTGGGGTGGATCTATGGTTTTGGCGTATTTTCTTCCAGTTTTGGGGGTGATGCCGATATTTTTTGGGGTGTTTTTGACGTGTTTTGGGGTCTCCATTAGGTTTTGTTGGGTTCTTGTTTGTCATTATGTTAAATAGGAGTGGATTGTGGGTTTTGGAGAACATCAGGTAGTTTTAGGGTGGTTTTGGGGTGGATCTATGGTTTTGGGGGATTTTCTTCCAGTTTTGGGGGTGATGCCATTCTTGTTTGGGGTATTTCTTAAGGTTTTTGTGGTCTCTGTTTGGTTTTGTTGTGTTCTCGTTCGTCATCATCGTGGAGAAGTGTAAATTGTGGGTTTTGGAGAACTTCAGGTAGGTTTAGGGGGAGTTTTCGCGTGGATTCATGGTATTTGGGGTTTTCTTCTTTTTGGGGGAGTGATCCTCTCCTTTCTTCGGGTGATTTTGAAGTGTTTTGGGGTTTCCGTTGCGTTTCGTTGAATTCCTAATGTGTTTTATGGTGGTTTGGAGTGTGCTTTGGGATTAGGAGAACATCAGGTAGGTTTAGGGTGTCTTTGGGGTGGATCTATGGTATTTGGGGTTTTCTTCTATTTTTTGGCGTGGTCCTGTTCTTTTTTGGGTTGTATTTGAAGTGTTTGGGGTCTCCGTTGGGTTTTGTTGGGTTCTCGTTGGTCATCATGGTGGAAAAGGGTAAATTGTGGGTTTTGGAGAACATCAGGTAGGTTTAGGGTTGTTTTGGGGTGGATCTATGGTTTTGGTGTATTTTTCTTCCAGTTTTGGTGGTGATCCTTTTCTTGTTTGGGGTGTTTTTGACGTGTTTTGGTGTGTCCATTAGGTTTTGTTGGGTTCTTGTTTGTCATTATGTTAAATAGGTGTGGATTGTGGTTTTTGGAGAACATCAGGTAGGTTTAGGGTGTCTTTGGGGTGGATCTATGGTTTTGGGGGATTTTCTTCCAGTTTTGGTGGTGATGCCGTTCTTGTTTGGGGTGTTTTTGACGTTTTTTGGGATCTCTGTTGGGTTCTGTTGGGTTCTCGTTGGTCATCGTGTTGGAAAAGGGTAAATTGTGGGTTTTGGAGAACATCAGGTAGGTTTAGGGTTTCTTTGGGGTGGATCTATGGTTTTGGGGGATTTTCTTCCAGTTTTTGGGGGCGATGCCGTTCTTGTTTGGGGTGTTTTTGACGTTTTTTGGGATCTCTGTTGGGTTCTGTTGGGTTCTCGTTGGTCATCGTGTTGGAAAAGGGTAAATTGTGTTTTTTGGAGAACATCAGGTAGGTTTAGGGTGTCTTTGGGGTGGATCTATGGTTTTGGGGGATTTTCTTCCAGTTTTGGTGGTGATGCCGTTCTTGTTTGGGGTGTTTTTGACGTTTTTTGGGGTCTCCGTTGGGTTTTGTTGGGTTCTCGTTGGTTATCATGGTGGAAAAGGGTAAATTGTGGATTTTGGAGAACATCAGGTAGGTTTAGGGTGGTTTTGGGGTGGATCTATGGTTTTGGCGTATTTTCTTCCAGTTTTGGGGGTGATGCCGTTATTTTTTGTGGTGTTTTTTACGTGTTTTGGGGTCTCCATTAGGTTTTGTTGGGTTCTTGTTTGTCATTATGTTAAATAGGAGTGGATTGTGGGTTTTGGAGAACATCAGGTAGTTTTAGGGTGGTTTTGGGGTGGATCTATGGTTTTGGTGTATTTTCTTCCAGTTTTGGTGGTGATGCCGTTCTTGTTTGGGGTGTTTTTGACGTTTTTTGGGGTCTCTGTTGGGTTCTGTTTGGTTCTCGTTGGTCATCGTGTTGGAAAAGGGTAAATTGTGGTTTTTGGAGAACATCAGATAGGTTTAGGGTGTCTTTGGGGTGGATCTATGGTTTTGGGGGATTTTCTTCCAGTTTTGGGGGTGATGCCGTTCTTGTTTGGGGTGTTTTTGACGTTTTTTGGGGTCTCCGTTGGGTTTTGTTGGGTTCTCGTTGGTTGTCTTGGTGGAAAAAGGTTAATTGTGGGTTTTGGAGAAGATCAGGTAGGTTTAGGGTGGTTTTGGGGTGGATCTATGGTTTTGGCGTATTTTCTTCCAGTTTTGGGGGTGATGCCGATATTTTTTGGGGTGTTTTTTACGTGTTTTGGGGTCTCCATTAGGTTTTGTTGGGTTCTTGTTTGTCATTATGTTAAATAGGAATGGATTGTGGGTTTTGGAGAACATCAGGTAGTTTTAGGGTGGTTTTGGGGTGGATCTATGGTTTTGGGGGATTTTCTTCCAGTTTTGGTGGTGATGCCGTTCTTGTTTGGGGTGTTTTTGACGTTTTTTGGGGTCTCTGTTGGGTTTTGTTGGGTTCTCGTTGGTCATCGTGTTGTAAAAGTGTAAATTGTGGGTTTTGGAGAACTTCAGGTAGGTTTAGGGGGAGTTTTCGCGTGGATTCATGGTATTTGGGGTTTTCTTCTTTTTGGGGGAGTGATCCTCTCCTTTCTTCGGGTGATTTTGAAGTGTTTTGGGGTTTCCGTTGCGTTTCGTTGAATTCCTAATGTGTTTTATGGTGGTTTGGAGTGTGCTTTGGGATTAGGAGAACATCAGGTAGGTTTAGGGTGTCTTTGGGGTGGATCTATGGTATTTGGGGTTTTCTTCTATTTTTTGGCGTGGTCCTGTTCTTTTTTGGGGTGTATTTGAAGTGTTTGGGGTCTCCGTTGGGTTTTGTTTGGTTCTCGTTGGTCATCATGGTGGAAAAGGGTAAATTGTGGGTTTTGGAGAAGATCAGGTAGGTTTAGGGTGGTTTTGGGGTGGATCTATGGTTTTGGTGTATTTTCTTCCAGTTTTGGTGGTGATCCTTTTCCTGTTTGGGGTGTTTTAGACGTGTTTTGGTGTCTCCATTAGGTTTTGTTGGGTTCTTGTTTGTCATTATGTTAAATAGGTGTGGATTGTGGTTTTTGGAGAACATCAGGTAGGTTTAGGGTGTCTTTGGGGTGGATCTATGGTTTGGGGGGATTTTCTTCCAGTTTTGGTGGTGATGCCGTTCTTGTTTGGGGTGTTTTTGACGTTTTTTGGGATCTCTGTTGGGTTCTGTTGGGTTCTCGTTGGTCATCGTGTTGGAAAATGGTAAATTGTGGGTTTTGGAGAACATCAGGTAGGTTTAGGGTGTCTTTGGGGTGGATCTATGGTTTTGGGGGATTTTCTTCCAGTTTTGGGGGTGATGCCGTTCTTGTTTGGGGTGTTTTTGACGTTTTTTGGGATCTCTGTTGGGTTCTGTTGGGTTCTCGTTGGTCATCGTGTTGGAAAAGGGTAAATTGTGGGTTTTGGAGAACGTCAGGTAGGTTTAGGGTGTCTTTGGGGTGGATCTATGGTTTTGGGGGATTTTCTTCCAGTTTTGGGGGTGATGCCGTTCTTGTTTGGGGTGTTTTTGACGTTTTTTGGGGTCTCCGTTGGGTTTTGTTGGGTTCTCGTTGGTTATCATGGTGGAAAAGGGTAAATTGTGGGTTTTGGAGAACTTCAGGTAGGTTTAGGGGGAGTTTTCGCGTGGATTCATGGTATTTGGGGTTTTCTTCTTTTTGGGGGAGTGATCCTCTCCTTTCTTCGGGTGATTTTGAAGTGTTTTGGGGTTTCCGTTGCGTTTCGTTGAATTCCTAATGTGTTTTATGGTGGTTTGGAGTGTGCTTTGGGATTAGGAGAACATCAGGTAGGTTTAGGGTGTCTTTGGGGTGGATCTATGGTATTTGGGGTTTTCTTCTATTTTTTGGCGTGATCCTGTTCTTTTTTGGGGTGTATTTGAAGTGTTTTGGGGTCTCCGTTGGGTTTTGTTGGGTTCTCGTTGGTTATCATGGTGGAAAAGGGTAAATTGTGGGTTTTGGAGAACATCAGGTAGGTTTAGGGTGGTTTTGGGGTGGATCTATGGTTTTGGTGTATTTTCTTCCAGTTTTGGTGGTGATCCTTTTCTTGTTTGGGGTGTTTTTGACGTGTTTTGGTGTCTCCATTAGGTTTTGTTGGGTTCTTGTTTGTCATTATGTTAAATAGGTGTGGATTGTGGGTTTTGGAGAACATCAGGTAGGTTTAGGGTGGTTTTGGGGTGGATCTATGGTTTTGGGGGATTTTCTTCCAGTTTTGGTGGTGATGCCGTTCTTGTTTGGGGTGTTTTTGACGTTTTTTGGGGTCTCTGTTGGGTTCTGTTGGGTTCTCGTTGGTCATCGTGTTGGAAAAGGGTAAATTGTGGTTTTTGGAGAACATCAGGTAGGTTTAGGGTGTCTTTGGGGTGGATCTATGGTTTTGGGGGATTTTCTTCCAGTTTTGGGGGTGATGCCGTTCTTGTTTGGGGTATTTTTGACGTTTTTTGGGGTCTCCGTTGGGTTTTGTTGGGTTCTCGTTGGTTATCATGGTGGAAAAGGGTAAATTGTGGGTTTTGGAGAAGATCAGGTAGGTTTAGGGTGGTTTTGGGGTGGATCTATGGTTTTGGCGTATTTTCTTCCAGATTTGGGGGTGATGCCGATATTTTTTGGGGTGTTTTTTACGTGTTTTGGGGTCTCCATTAGGTTTTGTTGGGTTCTTGTTTGTCATTATGTTAAATAGGAGTGGATTGTGGGTTTTGGAGAACATCAGGTAGTTTTAGGGTGGTTTTGGGGTGGATCTATGGTTTTGGGGGATTTTCTTCCAGTTTTGGTGGTGATGCCGTTCTTGTTTGGGGTGTTTTTGACGTTTTTTGGGGTCTCTGTTGGGTTCTGTTTGGTTCTCGTTGGTCATCGTGTTGGAAAAGGGTAAATTGTGGTTTTTGGAGAACATCAGGTAGGTTTAGGGTGTCTTTGGGGTGGATCTATGGTTTTGGGGGTTTTCTTCCAGTTTTGGGGGTGATGCCATTCTTGTTTGGGGTATTTTTTAAGGTTTTTGTGGTCTCTGTTTGGTTTTGTTTGGTTCTCGTTGGTCATCGTGTTGTAAAAGTGTAAATTGTGGGTTTTGGAGAACTTCAGGTAGGTTTAGGGGGAGTTTTCGCGTGGATTCATGGTATTTGGGGTTTTCTTCTTTTTGGGGGAGTGATCCTCTCCTTTCTTCGGGTGATTTTGAAGTGTTTTGGGGTTTCCGTTGCGTTTCGTTGAATTCCTAATGTGTTTTATGGTGGTTTGGAGTGTGCTTTGGGATTAGGAGAACATCAGGTAGGTTTAGGGTGTCTTTGGGGTGGATCTATGGTATTTGGGGTTTTCTTCTATTTTTTGGCGTGGTCCTGTTCTTTTTTGGGGTGTATTTGAAGTGTTTTGGGGTCTCCGTTGGGTTTTGTTTGGTTCTCGTTGGTCATCATGGTGGAAAAGGGTAAATTGTGGGTTTTGGAGAACATCAGGTAGGTTTAGGGTGGTTTTGGGGTGGATCTATGGTTTTGGTGTATTTTCTTCCAGTTTTGGTGGTGATCCTTTTCTTGTTTGGGGTGTTTTTGACGTGTTTTGGTGTGTCCATTAGGTTTTGTTGGGTTCTTGTTTGTCATTATGTTAAATAGGTGTGGATTGTGGTTTTTGGAGAACATCAGGTAGGTTTAGGGTGGTTTTGGGGTGGATCTATGGTTTTGGGGGATTTTCTTCCAGTTTTGGTGGTGATGCCGTTCTTGTTTGGGGTGTTTTTGACGTTTTTTGGGGTCTCTGTTGGGTTCTGTTGGGTTCTCGTTGGTCATCGTGTTGGAAAAGGGTAAATTGTGGTTTTTGGAGAAGATCAGGTAGGTTTAGGGTGTCTTTGGGGTGGATCTATGGTTTTGGGGGATTTTCTTCCAGTTTTGGGGGTGATGCCGTTCTTGTTTGGGGTATTTTTGACGTTTTTTGGGGTCTCCGTTGGGTTTTGTTTGGTTCTCGTTGGTTATCATGGTGGAAAAGGGTAAATTGTGGGTTTTGGAGAAGATCAGGTAGGTTTAGGGTGGTTTTGGGGTGGATCTATGGTTTTGGCGTATTTTCTTCCAGATTTGGGGGTGATGCCGATATTTTTTGGGGTGTTTTTTACGTGTTTTGGGGTCTCCATTAGGTTTTGTTGGGTTCTTGTTTGTCATTATGTTAAATAGGAGTGGATTGTGGGTTTTGGAGAACATCAGGTAGTTTTAGGGTGGTTTTGGGGTGGATCTATGGTTTTGGGGGATTTTCTTCCAGTTTTGGGGGTGATGCCGTTCTTGTTTGGGGTGTTTTTGACGTTTTTTGGGGTCTCTGTTGGGTTCTGTTTGGTTCTCGTTGGTCATCGTGTTGGAAAAGGGTAAATTGTGGTTTTTGGAGAACATCAGGTAGGTTTAGGGTGTCTTTGGGGTGGATCTATGGTTTTGGGGGTTTTCTTCCAGTTTTGGGGGTGATGCCATTCTTGTTTGGGGTATTTTTTAAGGTTTTTGTGGTCTCTGTTTGGTTTTGTTGGGTTCTCGTTGGTCATCGTGTTGTAAAAGTGTAAATTGTGGGTTTTGGAGAACTTCAGGTAGGTTTAGGGGGAGTTTTCGCGTGGATTCATGGTATTTGGGGTTTTCTTCTTTTTGGGGGAGTGATCCTCTCCTTTCTTCGGGTGATTTTGAAGTGTTTTGGGGTTTCCGTTGCGTTTCGTTGAATTCCTAATGTGTTTTATGGTGGTTTGGAGTGTGCTTTGGGATTAGGAGAACATCAGGTAGGTTTAGGGTGTCTTTGGGGTGGATCTATGGTATTTGGGGTTTTCTTCTATTTTTTGGCGTGGTCCTGTTCTTTTTTGGGGTGTATTTGAAGTGTTTTGGGGTCTCCGTTGGGTTTTGTTTGGTTCTCGTTGGTCATCATGGTGGAAAAGGGTAAATTGTGGGTTTTGGAGAACATCAGGTAGGTTTAGGGTGGTTTTGGGGTGGATCTATGGTTTTGGTGTATTTTCTTCCAGTTTTGGTGGTGATCCTTTTCTTGTTTGGGGTGTTTTTGACGTGTTTTGGTGTGTCCATTAGGTTTTGTTGGGTTCTTGTTTGTCATTATGTTAAATAGGTGTGGATTGTGGTTTTTGGAGAAGATCAGGTAGGTTTAGGGTGGTTTTGGGGTGGATCTATGGTTTTGGGGGATTTTCTTCCAGTTTTGGTGGTGATGCCGTTCTTGTTTGGGGTGTTTTTGACGTTTTTTGGGGTCTCTTTTGGGTTCTGTTGGGTTCTCGTTAGTCATCGTGTTGGAAAAGGGTAAATTGTGGTTTTTGGAGAAGATCAGGTAGGTTTAGGGTGGTTTTGGGGTGGATCTATGGTTTTGGCGGATTTTCTTCCAGTTTTGGGGGTGATGCCGTTCTTGTTTGGGGTGTTTTTGACGTTTTTTGGGATCTCCGTTGGGTTTTGTTGGGTTCTCGTTGGTTATCATGGTGGAAAAGGGTAAATTGTGGGTTTTGGAGAAGATCAGGTAGGTTTAGGGTGGTTTTGGGGTGGATCTATGGTTTTGGGGGATTTTCTTCCAGTTTTGGGGGTGATGCCGATATTTTTTGGGGTGTTTTTGACGTGTTTTTGGGTCTCCATTAGGTTTTGTTGGGTTCTTGTTTGTCATTATGTTAAATAGGAGTGGATTATGGGTTTTGGAGAACATCAGGTAGTTTTAGGGTGGTTTTGGGGTGGATCTATGGTTTTGGGGGATTTTCTTCCAGTTTTGGTGGTGATGCCGTTCTTGTTTGGGGTGTTTTTGACGTTTTTTGGGGTCTCTTTTGGGTTCTGTTGGGTTCTCGTTGGTCATCGTGTTGGAAAAGGGTAAATTGTGGTTTTTGGAGAACATCAGGTAGGTTTAGGGTGTCTTTGGGGTGGATCTATGGTTTTGGGGGATTTTCTTCCAGTTTTGGGGTTGATGCCGTTCTTGTTTGGGGTATTTTTGACGTTTTTTGGGGTCTCCATTGTGTTTTGTTGGGTTCTCGTTGGTTATCATGGTGGAAAAGGGTAAATTGTGGGTTTTGGAGAACATCAGGTAGGTTTAGGGTGGTTTTGGGGTGGATCTATGGTTTTGGCGTATTTTCTTCCAGTTTTGGGGGTGATGCCGATATTTTTTGGGGTGTTTTTTACGTGTTTTGGGGTCTCCATTAGGTTTTGTTGGGTTCTTGTTTGTCATTATGTTAAATAGGAGTGGATTGTGGGTTTTGGAGAACATCAGGTAGTTTTAGGGTGGTTTTGGGGTGGATCTATGGTTTTGGGGGATTTTCTTCCAGTTTTGGGGGTGATGCCGTTCTTGTTTGGGGTGTTTTTGACGTTTTTTGTGGTCTCTGTTTGGTTTTGTTGGGTTCTCGTTCGTCATCGTGTTGTAGAAGTGTAAATTGTGGGTTTTGGAGAACTTCAGGTAGGTTTAGGGGGAGTTTTCGCGTGGATTCATGGTATTTGGGGTTTTCTTCTTTTTGGGGGAGTGATCCTCTCCTTTCTTCGGGTGATTTTGAAGTGTTTTGGGGTTTCCGTTGCGTTTCGTTGAATTCCTAATGTGTTTTATGGTGGTTTGGAGTGTGCTTTGGGATTAGGAGAACATCAGGTAGGTTTAGGGTGTCTTTGGGGTGGATCTATGGTATTTGGGGTTTTCTTCTATTTTTTGGCGTGATCCTGTTCTTTTTTGGGGTGTATTTGAAGTGTTTTGGGGTCTCCGTTGGGTTTTGTTTGGTTCTCGTTGGTCATCATGGTGGAAAAGGGTAAATTGTGGGTTTTGGAGAAGATCAGGTAGGTTTAGGGTGGTTTTGGGGTGGATCTATGGTTTTGGTGTATTTTCTTCCAGTTTTGGTGGTGATCCTTTTCTTGTTTGGTGTGTTTTTGACGTGTTTTGGTGTCTCCATTAGGTTTTGTTGGGTTCTTGTTTGTCATTATGTTAAATAGGTGTGGATTGTAGTTTTTGGAGAACATCAGGTAGTTTTAGGGTGTCTTTGGGGTGGATCTATGGTTTTGGGGGATTTTCTTCCAGTGTTGGTGGTGATGCCGTTCTTGTTTGGGGTGTTTTTGACGTTTTTTGGGATCTCTGTTGGGTTCTGTTGGGTTCTCGTTGGTCATCGTGTTGGAAAAGGGTAAATTGTGGATTTTTAGAAGATCAGGTAGGTTTAGGGTGTCTTTGGGGTGGATCTATGGTTTTGGGGGATTTTCTTCCAGTTTTGGGGGTGATGCCGTTCTTGTTTGGGGTGTTTTTGACGTTTTTTGGGATCTCTGTTGGGTTCTGTTGGGTTCTCGTTGGTCATCGTGTTGGAAAAGGGTAAATTGTGGTTTTTGGAGAACATCAGGTAGGTTTAGGGTGTCTTTGGGGTGGATCTATGGTTTTGGGGGATTTTCTTCCAGTTTTGGGGGTGATGCCGATATTTTTTGGAGTGTTTTTGACGTTTTTTGGGATCTCTGTTGGGTTCTGTTGGGTTCTCGTTGGTCATCGTGTTGGAAAAGGGTAAATTGTGGGTTTTGGAGAACATCAGGTAGGTTTAGGGTGTCTTTGGGGTGGATCTATGGTTTTGGGGGATTTTCTTCCAGTTTTGGGGGTGATGCCGATATTTTTTGTGGTGTTTTTTACGTGTTTTGGGGTCTCCATTAGGTTTTGTTGGGTTCTTGTTTGTCATTATGTTAAATAGGAGTGGATTGTGGGTTTTGGAGAACATCAGGTAGGTTTAGGGTGGTTTTGGGGTGCATCTATGATTTTGGGGGATTTTCTTCCAGTTTTGGGGGTGATGCCGTTCTTGGTTGGGTGGTTTTTGACGGTTTTTGGGGTCTCTGTTGGGTTCTGTTGGGTTCTCGTTGGTCATCGTGTTGGAAAAGGGTAAATTGTGGTTTTTGGAGAAGATCAGGTAGGTTTAGGGTGGTTTTGGGGTGGATCTATGGTTTTGGGGGTTTTCTTCCAGTTTTGGGGGTGATGCCATTCTTGTTTGGGGTATTTTTTAAGGTTTTTGTGGTCTCTGTTTGGTTTTGTTGGGTTCTCGTTGGTCATCGTGTTGTAAAAGTGTAAATTGTGGGTTTTGGAGAACTTCAGGTAGGTTTAGGGGGAGTTTTCGCGTGGATTCATGGTATTTGGGGTTTTCTTCTTTTTGGGGGAGTGATCCTCTCCTTTCTTCGGGTGATTTTGAAGTGTTTTGGGGTTTCCGTTGCGTTTCGTTGAATTCCTAATGTGTTTTATGGTGGTTTGGAGTGTGCTTTGGGATTAGGAGAACATCAGGTAGGTTTAGGTTGTCTTTGGGGTGGATCTATGGTATTTGGGGTTTTCTTCTATTTTTTGGCGTGATCCTGTTCTTTTTTGGGGTGTATTTGAAGTGTTTTGGGGTCTCCGTTGGGTTTTGTTTGGTTCTCGTTGGTCATCATGGTGGAAAAGGGTAAATTGTGGGTTTTGGAGAAGATCAGGTAGGTTTAGGGTGGTTTTGGGGTGGATCTATGGTTTTGGTGTATTTTCTTCCAGTTTTGGTGGTGATCCTTTTCTTGTTTGGGGTGTTTTTGACGTGTTTTGGTGTCTCCATTAGGTTTTGTTGGGTTCTTGTTTGTCATTATGTTAAATAGGTGTGGATTGTAGTTTTTGGAGAACATCAGGTAGGTTTAGGGTGTCTTTGGGGTGGATCTATGGTTTTGGGGGATTTTCTTCCAGTGTTGGTGGTGATGCCGTTCTTGTTTGGGGTGTTTTTGACGTTTTTTGGGATCTCTGTTGGGTTCTGTTGGGTTCTCGTTGGTCATCGTGTTGGAAAAGGGTAAATTGTGGGTTTTGGAGAAGATCAGGTAGGTTTAGGGTGTCTTTGGGGTGGATCTATGGTTTTGGGGGATTTTCTTCCAGTTTTGGGGGTGATGCCGTTCTTGTTTGGGGTGTTTTTGACGTTTTTTGGGATCTCTGTTGGGTTCTGTTGGGTTCTCGTTGGTCATCGTGTTGGAAAAGGGTAAATTGTGGTTTTTGGAGAACATCAGGTAGGTTTAGGGTGTCTTTGGGGTGGATCTATGGTTTTGGGGGATTTTCTTCCAGTTTTGGGGGTGATGCCGTTCTTGTTTGGGGTGTTTTTGACGTTTTTTGGGGTCTCCGTTGGGTTTTGTTGGGTTCTCGTTGGTTATCATGGTGGAAAAGAGTAAATTGTGGATTTTGGAGAACATCAGGTAGGTTTAGGGTGGTTTTGGGGTGGATCTATGGTTTTGGCGTATTTTCTTCCAGTTTTGGGGGTGATGCCGATATTTTTTGTGGTGTTTTTGACGTGTTTTGGGGTCTCCATTAGGTTTTGTTGGGTTCTTGTTTGTCATTATGTTAAATAGGAGTGGATTGTGGGTTTTGGAGAACATCAGGTAGTTTTAGGGTGGTTTTGGTGTGGATCTATGGTTTTGGGGGATTTTCTTCCAGTTTTGGTGGTGATGCCGTTCTTGGTTGGGTGGTTTTTGACGTTTTTTGGGGTCTCTGTTGGGTTCTGTTGGGTTCTCGTTGGTCATCGTGTTGGAAAAGGGTAAATTGTGGTTTTTGGAGAAGATCTGGTAGGTTTAGGGTGGTTTTGGGGTGGATCTATGGTTTTGGGGGTTTTCTTCCAGTTTTGGGGGTGATGCCATTCTTGTTTGGGGTATTTTTTAAGGTTTTTGTGGTCTCTGTTTGGTTTTGTTGGGTTCTCGTTCGTCATCATCGTGGAGAAGTGTAAATTGTGGGTTTTGGAGAACTTCAGGTAGGTTTAGGGGGAGTTTTCGCGTGGATTCATGGTATTTGGGGTTTTCTTCTTTTTGGGGGAGTGATCCTCTCCTTTCTTCGGGTGATTTTGAAGTGTTTTGGGGTTTCCGTTGCGTTTCGTTGAATTCCTAATGTGTTTTATGGTGGTTTGGAGTGTGCTTTGGGATTAGGAGAACATCAGGTAGGTTTAGGGTGTCTTTGGGGTGGATCTATGGTATTTGGGGTTTTCTTCTATTTTTTGGCGTGATCCTGTTCTTTTTTGGGGTGTATTTGAAGTGTTTTGGGGTCTCCGTTGGGTTTTGTTTGGTTCTCGTTGGTCATCATGGTGGAAAAGGGTAAATTGTGGGTTTTGGAGAACATCAGGTAGGTTTAGGGTGGTTTTGGGGTGGATCTATGGTTTTGGTGTATTTTCTTCCAGTTTTGGGGGTGATGCCGATATTTTTTGGGGTGTTTTTGACGTGTTTTGGTGTCTCCATTAGGTTTTGTTGGGTTCTTGTTTGTCATTATGTTAAATAGGAGTGGATTGTGGGTTTTGGAGAACATCAGGTAGTTTTAGGGTGGTTTTGGGGTGGATCTATGGTTTTGGGGGATTTTCTTCCAGTTTTGGTGGTGATGCCGTTCTTGTTTGGGGTGTTTTTGACGTTTTTAGTGGTCTCTGTTGGGTTCTGTTGGGTTCTCGTTGGTCATCGTGTTGGAAAAGGGTAAATTGTGGTTTTTGGAGAACATCAGGTAGGTTTAGGGTGTCTTTGGGGTGGATCTATGGTTTTGGGGGATTTTCTTCCAGTTTTGGGGGTGATGCCGTTCTTGTTTGGGGTGTTTTTGACGTTTTTTGGGGTCTCCGTTGGGTTTTGTTGGGTTCTCGTTGGTTATCATGGTGGAAAAGGGTAAATTGTGGGTTTTGGAGAACATCAGGTAGGTTTAGGGTGGTTTTGGGGTGGATCTATGGTTTTGGCGTATTTTCTTCCAGTTTTGGGGGTGATGTCGATATTTTTTGGGGTGTTTTTACGTGTTTTGGGGTCTCCATTAGGTTTTGTTGGGTTCTTGTTTGTCATTATGTTAAATAGGAGTGGATTGTGGGTTTTGGAGAACATCAGGTAGTTTTAGGGTGTCTTTGGGGTGGATCTATGGTTTTGGGGGATTTTCTTCCAGTTTTGGGGGTGATGCCGTTCTTGTTTGGGGTGTTTTTGACGTTTTTTGGGGTCTCTGTTGGGTTCTGTTGGGTTCTCGTTGGTCATCGTGTTGGAAAAGGGTAAATTGTGCTTTTTGGAGAACATCAGGTAGGTTTAGGGTGTCTTTGGGGTGTATCTATGGTTTTGGGGGTTTTCTTCCAGTTTTGGGGTTGATGCCATTCTTGTTTGAGGTATTTTTTAAGGTTTTTGTGGTCCTTGTTTGGTTTTGTTGGGTTCTCGTTGGTCATCGTGTTGGAAAAGGGTAAATTGTGGTTTTTGGAGAACATCAGGTAGGTTTAGGGTGTCTTTGGGGTGGATCTATGGTTTTGGGGGATTTTCTTCCAGTTTTGGGGGTGATGCCGATATTTTTTGTGGTGTTTTTGACGTGTTTTGGGGTCTCCATTAGGTTTTGTTGGGTTCTTGTTTGTCATTATGTTAAATAGGAGTGGATTGTGGGTTTTGGAGAACATCAGGTAGTTTTAGGGTGGTTTTGGGGTGGATCTATGGTTTTGGGGGATTTTCTTCCAGTTTTGGTGGTGATGCCGTTCTTGTTTGGGGTGTTTTTGACGTTTTTTGGGGTCTCTTTTGGGTTCTGTTGGGTTCTCGTTGGTCATCGTGTTGGAAAAGGGTAAATTGTGGTTTTTGGAGAACATCAGGTAGGTTTAGGGTGTCTTTGGGGTGGATCTATGGTTTTGGGGGATTTTCTTCCAGTTTTGGGGGTGATGCCGTTTTGTTTGGGGTATTTTTGACGTTTTTTGGGGTCTCCGTTGGGTTTTGTTTGGTTCTCGTTGGTCATCATGGTGGAAAAGGGTAAATTGTGGGTTTTGGAGAACATCAGGTAGGTTTAGGGTGGTTTTGGGGTGGATCTATGGTTTTGGTGTATTTTCTTCCAGTTTTGGTGGTGATCCTTTTCTTGTTTGGGGTGTTTTTGACGTGTTTTGGGGTCTCCATTAGGTTTTGTTGGGTTCTTGTTTGTCATTATGTTAAATAGGTGTGGATTGTGGGTTTTGGAGAACATCAGGTAGGTTTAGGGTGGTTTTGGGGTGGATCTATGGTTTTGGGGGATTTTCTTCCAGTTTTGGTGGTGATGCCGTTCTTGTTTGGGGTGTTTTTGACGTTTTTTGGGGTCTCCGTTGGGTTTTGTTGGGTTCTCGTTGGTTATCATGGTGGAAAAGGGTAAATTGTGGATTTTGGAGAAGATCAGGTAGGTTTAGGGTGGTTTTGGGGTGGATCTATGGTTTTGGCGTATTTTCTTCCAGTTTTGGGGGTGATGCCGATATTTTTTGGGGTGTTTTTGACGTGTTTTGGGGTCTCCATTAGGTTTTGTTGGGTTCTTGTTTGTCATTATGTTAAATAGGAGTGGATTGTGGGTTTTGGAGAACATCAGGTAGTTTTAGGGTGGTTTTGGGGTGGATCTATGGTTTTGGGGGATTTTCTTCCAGTTTTGGGGGTGATGCCGTTCTTGTTTGGGGTGTTTTTGACGTTTTTTGGGGTCTCTGTTGGGTTCTGTTGTGTTCTCGTTGGTCATCGTGTTGGAAAAGGGTAAATTGTGGTTTTTGGAGAAGATCAGGTAGGTTTAGGGTGTCTTTGGGGTGGATCTATGGTTTTGGGGGATTTTCTTCCAGTTTTGGGGGTGATGCCGTTCTTGTTTGGGGTATTTTTGACGTTTTTTGGGTTCTCCGTTGGGTTTTGTTGGGTTCTCGTTGGTTATCATGGTGGAAAAGGGTAAATTGTGGGTTTTGGAGAAGATCAGGTAGGTTTAGGGTGGTTTTGGGGTGGATCTATGGTTTTGGCGTATTTTCTTCCAGTTTTGGGGGTGATGCCGATATTTTTTGGGGTGTTTTTGACGTGTTTTGGGGTCTCCATTAGGTTTTGTTGGGTTCTTGTTTGTCATTATGTTAAATAGGAGTGGATTGTGGGTTTTGGAGAACATCAGGTAGTTTTAGGGTGGTTTTGGTGTGGATCTATGGTTTTGGGGGATTTTCTTCCAGTGTTGGTGGTGATGCCGTTCTTGGTTGGGGTGTTTTTGACGTTTTTTGGGATCTCTTTTGGGTTCTGTTGGGTTCTCGTTGGTCATCGTGTTGTAAAAGTGTAAATTGTGGGTTTTGGAGAACTTCAGGTAGGTTTAGGGGGAGTTTTCGCGTGGATTCATGGTATTTGGGGTTTTCTTCTTTTTGGGGGAGTGATCCTCTCCTTTCTTCGGGTGATTTTGAAGTGTTTTGGGGTTTCCGTTGCGTTTCGTTGAATTCCTAATGTGTTTTATGGTGGTTTGGAGTGTGCTTTGGGATTAGGAGAACATCAGGTAGGTTTAGGGTGTCTTTGGGGTGGATCTATGGTATTTGGGGTTTTCTTCTATTTTTTGGCGTGATCCTTTTCTTTTTTGGGGTGTATTTGAAGTGTTTTGGGTTCTCCGTTGGGTTTTGTTGGGTTCTCGTTGGTTATCATGGTGGAAAAGGGTAAATTGTGGGTTTTGGAGAAGATCAGGTAGGTTTAGGGTGGTTTTGGGGTGGATCTATGGTTTTGGCGTATTTTCTTCCAGTTTTGGGGGTGATGCCGATATTTTTTGGGGTGTTTTTGACGTGTTTTGGGGTCTCCATTAGGTTTTGTTGGGTTCTTGTTTGTCATTATGTTAAATAGGAGTGGATTGTGGGTTTTGGAGAACATCAGGTAGTTTTAGGGTGGTTTTGGTGTGGATCTATGGTTTTGGGGGATTTTCTTCCAGTGTTGGTGGTGATGCCGTTCTTGGTTGGGGTGTTTTTGACGTTTTTTGGGATCTCTTTTGGGTTCTGTTGGGTTCTCGTTGGTCATCGTGTTGTAAAAGTGTAAATTGTGGGTTTTGGAGAACTTCAGGTAGGTTTAGGGGGAGTTTTCGCGTGGATTCATGGTATTTGGGGTTTTCTTCTTTTTGGGGGAGTGATCCTCTCCTTTCTTCGGGTGATTTTGAAGTGTTTTGGGGTTTCCGTTGCGTTTCGTTGAATTCCTAATGTGTTTTATGGTGGTTTGGAGTGTGCTTTGGGATTAGGAGAACATCAGGTAGGTTTAGGGTGTCTTTGGGGTGGATCTATGGTATTTGGGGTTTTCTTCTATTTTTTGGCGTGATCCTTTTCTTTTTTGGGGTGTATTTGAAGTGTTTTGGGGTCTCCGTTGGGTTTTGTTTGGTTCTCGTTGGTCATCATGGTGGAAAAGGGTAAATTGTGGGTTTTGGAGAAGATCAGGTAGGTTTAGGGTGGTTTTGGGGTGGATCTATGGTTTTGGTGTATTTTCTTCCAGTTTTGGTGGTGATCCTTTTCTTGTTTGGGGTGTTTTTGACGTGTTTTGGTGTCTCCATTAGGTTTTGTTGGGTTCTTGTTTGTCATTATGTTAAATAGGTGTGGATTGTGGGTTTTGGAGAACATCAGGTAGGTTTAGGGTGGTTTTGGGGTGGATCTATGGTTTTGGGGGATTTTCTTCCAGTTTTGGTGGTGATGCCGTTCTTGTTTGGGGTGTTTTTGACGTTTTTTGGGGTCTCTGTTGGGTTCTGTTGGGTTCTCGTTGGTCATCGTGTTGGAAAAGGGTAAATTGTGGTTTTTGGAGAACATCAGGTAGGTTTAGGGTGGTTTTGGGGTGGATCTATGGTTTTGGGGGATTTTCTTCCAGTTTTGGGGGTGATGCCGTTCTTGTTTGGGGTGTTTTTGACGTTTTTTGGGATCTCTGTTGGGTTCTGTTGGGTTCTCGTTGGTCATCGTGTTGGAAAAGGGTAAATTGTGGTTTTTGGAGAACATCAGGTAGGTTTAGGGTGTCTTTGGGGTGGATCTATGGTTTTGGGGGATTTTCTTCCAGTTTTGGGGGTGATGCCGATATTTTTTGGGGTGTTTTTTACGTGTTTTGGGGTCTCCATTAGGTTTTGTTGGGTTCTTGTTTGTCATTATGTTAAATAGGAGTGGATTGTGGGTTTTGGAGAACATCAGGTAGTTTTAGGGTGGTTTTGGGGTGGATCTATGGTTTTGGGGGATTTTCTTCCAGTTTTGGTGGTGATGCCGTTCTTGTTTGGGGTGTTTTTGACGTTTTTTGGGGTCTCTTTTGGGTTCTGTTGGGTTCTCGTTGGTCATCGTGTTGGAAAAGGGTAAATTGTGGGTTTTGGAGAACATCAGGTAGGTTTAGGGTGTCTTTGGGGTGGATCTATGGTTTTGGGGGATTTTCTTCCAGTTTTGGGGGTGATGCCGTTCTTGTTTGGGGTATTTTTGACGTTTTTTGGGGTCTCCGTTGGGTTTTGTTGGGTTCTCGTTGGTTATCATGGTGGAAAAGGGTAAATTGTGGGTTTTGGAGAAGATCAGGTAGGTTTAGGGTGGTTTTTGGGTGGATCTATGGTTTTGGCGTATTTTCTTCCAGATTTGGGGGTGATGCCGATATTTTTTGTGGTGTTTTTGACGTGTTTTGGGGTCTCCATTAGGTTTTGTTGGGTTCTTGTTTGTCATTATGTTAAATAGGAGTGGATTGTGGGTTTTGGAGAACATCAGGTAGTTTTAGGGTGGTTTTGGGGTGTGTCTATGGTTTTGGGGGATTTTCTTCCAGTTTTGGTGGTGATGCCGTTCTTGTTTGGGGTGTTTTTGACGTTTTTTGGGGTCTCTGTTGGGTTCTGTTGGGTTCTCGTTGGTCATCGTGTTGGAAAAGGGTAAATTGTGGTTTTTGGAGAACATCAGGTAGGTTTAGGGTGTCTTTGGGGTGGATCTATGGTTTTGGGGTTTTTCTTCCAGTTTTGGGGGTGATGCCATTCTTGTTTGGGGTATTTTTTAAGGTTTTTGTGGTCTCTGTTTGGTTTTGTTGGGTTCTCGTTGGTCATCGTGTTGTAAAAGTGTAAATTGTGGGTTTTGGAGAACTTCAGGTAGGTTTAGGGGGAGTTTTCGCGTGGATTCATGGTATTTGGGGTTTTCTTCTTTTTGGGGGAGTGATCCTCTCCTTTCTTCGGGTGATTTTGAAGTGTTTTGGGGTTTCCGTTGCGTTTCGTTGAATTCCTAATGTGTTTTATGGTGGTTTGGAGTGTGCTTTGGGATTAGGAGAACATCAGGTAGGTTTAGGGTGTCTTTGGGGTGGATCTATGGTATTTGGGGTTTTCTTCTATTTTTTGGCGTGGTCCTGTTCTTTTTTGGGGTGTATTTGAAGTGTTTTGGGGTCTCCGTTGGGTTTTGTTTGGTTCTCGTTGGTCATCATGGTGGAAAAGGGTAAATTGTGGGTTTTGGAGAAGATCAGGTAGGTTTAGGGTGGTTTTGGGGTGGATCTATGGTTTTGGTGTATTTTCTTCCAGTTTTGGTGGTGATCCTTTTCTTGTTTGGGGTGTTTTTGACGTGTTTTGATGTGTCCATTAGGTTTTGTTGGGTTCTTGTTTGTCATTATGTTAAATAGGAGTGGATTGTGGGTTTTGGAGAACATCAGGTAGTTTTAGGGTGGTTTTGGGGTGGATCTATGGTTTTGGGGGATTTTCTTCCAGTTTTGGTGGTGATGCCGTTCTTGTTTGGGGTGTTTTTGACGTTTTTTGGGGTCTCTGTTGGGTTCTGTTGGGTTCTCGTTGGTCATCGTGTTGGAAAAGGGTAAATTGTGGTTTTTGGAGAAGATCAGGTAGGTTTAGCGTGTCTTTGGGGTGGATCTATGGTTTTGGGGGTTTTCTTCCAGTTTTGGGGGTGATGCCATTCTTGTTTGGGGTATTTTTTAAGGTTTTTGTGGTCTCTGTTTGGTTTTGTTGGGTTCTCGTTCGTCATCGTGTTGTAGAAGTGTAAATTGTGGGTTTTGGAGAACTTCAGGTAGGTTTAGGGGGAGTTTTCGCGTGGATTCATGGTATTTGGGGTTTTCTTCTTTTTGGGGGAGTGATCCTCTCCTTTCTTCGGGTGATTTTGAAGTGTTTTGGGGTTTCCGTTGCGTTTCGTTGAATTCCTAATGTGTTTTATGGTGGTTTGGAGTGTGCTTTGGGATTAGGAGAACATCAGGTAGGTTTAGGGTGTCTTTGGGGTGGATCTATGGTATTTGGGGTTTTCTTCTATTTTTTGGCGTGATCCTTTTCTTTTTTGGGGTGTATTTGAAGTGTTTTGGGTTCTCCGTTGGGTTTTGTTGGGTTCTCGTTGGTTATCATGGTGGAAAAGGGTAAATTGTGGGTTTTGGAGAAGATCAGGTAGGTTTAGGGTGGTTTTGGGGTGGATCTATGGTTTTGGCGTATTTTCTTCCAGTTTTGGGGGTGATGCCGATATTTTTTGGGGTGTTTTTGACGTGTTTTGGGGTCTCCATTAGGTTTTGTTGGGTTCTTGTTTGTCATTATGTTAAATAGGAGTGGATTGTGGGTTTTGGAGAACATCAGGTAGTTTTAGGGTGGTTTTGGTGTGGATCTATGGTTTTGGGGGATTTTCTTCCAGTGTTGGTGGTGATGCCGTTCTTGGTTGGGGTGTTTTTGACGTTTTTTGGGATCTCTTTTGGGTTCTGTTGGGTTCTCGTTGGTCATCGTGTTGTAAAAGTGTAAATTGTGGGTTTTGGAGAACTTCAGGTAGGTTTAGGGGGAGTTTTCGCGTGGATTCATGGTATTTGGGGTTTTCTTCTTTTTGGGGGAGTGATCCTCTCCTTTCTTCGGGTGATTTTGAAGTGTTTTGGGGTTTCCGTTGCGTTTCGTTGAATTCCTAATGTGTTTTATGGTGGTTTGGAGTGTGCTTTGGGATTAGGAGAACATCAGGTAGGTTTAGGGTGTCTTTGGGGTGGATCTATGGTATTTGGGGTTTTCTTCTATTTTTTGGCGTGATCCTTTTCTTTTTTGGGGTGTATTTGAAGTGTTTTGGGGTCTCCGTTGGGTTTTGTTTGGTTCTCGTTGGTCATCATGGTGGAAAAGGGTAAATTGTGGGTTTTGGAGAAGATCAGGTAGGTTTAGGGTGGTTTTGGGGTGGATCTATGGTTTTGGTGTATTTTCTTCCAGTTTTGGTGGTGATCCTTTTCTTGTTTGGGGTGTTTTTGACGTGTTTTGGTGTCTCCATTAGGTTTTGTTGGGTTCTTGTTTGTCATTATGTTAAATAGGTGTGGATTGTGGGTTTTGGAGAACATCAGGTAGGTTTAGGGTGGTTTTGGGGTGGATCTATGGTTTTGGGGGATTTTCTTCCAGTTTTGGTGGTGATGCCGTTCTTGTTTGGGGTGTTTTTGACGTTTTTTGGGGTCTCTGTTGGGTTCTGTTGGGTTCTCGTTGGTCATCGTGTTGGAAAAGGGTAAATTGTGGTTTTTGGAGAACATCAGGTAGGTTTAGGGTGGTTTTGGGGTGGATCTATGGTTTTGGGGGATTTTCTTCCAGTTTTGGGGGTGATGCCGTTCTTGTTTGGGGTGTTTTTGACGTTTTTTGGGATCTCTGTTGGGTTCTGTTGGGTTCTCGTTGGTCATCGTGTTGGAAAAGGGTAAATTGTGGTTTTTGGAGAACATCAGGTAGGTTTAGGGTGTCTTTGGGGTGGATCTATGGTTTTGGGGGATTTTCTTCCAGTTTTGGGGGTGATGCCGATATTTTTTGGGGTGTTTTTTACGTGTTTTGGGGTCTCCATTAGGTTTTGTTGGGTTCTTGTTTGTCATTATGTTAAATAGGAGTGGATTGTGGGTTTTGGAGAACATCAGGTAGTTTTAGGGTGGTTTTGGGGTGGATCTATGGTTTTGGGGGATTTTCTTCCAGTTTTGGTGGTGATGCCGTTCTTGTTTGGGGTGTTTTTGACGTTTTTTGGGGTCTCTGTTGGGTTCTGTTGGGTTCTCGTTGGTCATCGTGTTGGAAAAGGGTAAATTGTGGGTTTTGGAGAACATCAGGTAGGTTTAGGGTGTCTTTGGGGTGGATCTATGGTTTTGGGGGATTTTCTTCCAGTTTTGGGGGTGATGCCGTTCTTGTTTGGGGTATTTTTGACGTTTTTTGGGGTCTCCGTTGGGTTTTGTTGGGTTCTCGTTGGTTATCATGGTGGAAAAGGGTAAATTGTGGGTTTTGGAGAAGATCAGGTAGGTTTAGGGTGGTTTTTGGGTGGATCTATGGTTTTGGCGTATTTTCTTCCAGATTTGGGGGTGATGCCGATATTTTTTGTGGTGTTTTTGACGTGTTTTGGGGTCTCCATTAGGTTTTGTTGGGTTCTTGTTTGTCATTATGTTAAATAGGAGTGGATTGTGGGTTTTGGAGAACATCAGGTAGTTTTAGGGTGGTTTTGGGGTGTGTCTATGGTTTTGGGGGATTTTCTTCCAGTTTTGGTGGTGATGCCGTTCTTGTATGGGGTGTTTTTGACGTTTTTTGGGGTCTCTGTTGGGTTCTGTTGGGTTCTCGTTGGTCATCGTGTTGGAAAAGGGTAAATTGTGGTTTTTGGAGAACATCAGGTAGGTTTAGGGTGTCTTTGGGGTGGATCTATGGTTTTGGGGTTTTTCTTCCAGTTTTGGGGGTGATGCCATTCTTGTTTGGGGTATTTTTTAAGGTTTTTGTGGTCTCTGTTTGGTTTTGTTGGGTTCTCGTTGGTCATCGTGTTGTAAAAGTGTAAATTGTGGGTTTTGGAGAACTTCAGGTAGGTTTAGGGGGAGTTTTCGCGTGGATTCATGGTATTTGGGGTTTTCTTCTTTTTGGGGGAGTGATCCTCTCCTTTCTTCGGGTGATTTTGAAGTGTTTTGGGGTTTCCGTTGCGTTTCGTTGAATTCCTAATGTGTTTTATGGTGGTTTGGAGTGTGCTTTGGGATTAGGAGAACATCAGGTAGGTTTAGGGTGTCTTTGGGGTGGATCTATGGTATTTGGGGTTTTCTTCTATTTTTTGGCGTGGTCCTGTTCTTTTTTGGGGTGTATTTGAAGTGTTTTGGGGTCTCCGTTGGGTTTTGTTTGGTTCTCGTTGGTCATCATGGTGGAAAAGGGTAAATTGTGGGTTTTGGAGAAGATCAGGTAGGTTTAGGGTGGTTTTGGGGTGGATCTATGGTTTTGGTGTATTTTCTTCCAGTTTTGGTGGTGATCCTTTTCTTGTTTGGGGTGTTTTTGACGTGTTTTGATGTGTCCATTAGGTTTTGTTGGGTTCTTGTTTGTCATTATGTTAAATAGGAGTGGATTGTGGGTTTTGGAGAACATCAGGTAGTTTTAGGGTGGTTTTGGGGTGGATCTATGGTTTTGGGGGATTTTCTTCCAGTTTTGGTGGTGATGCCGTTCTTGTTTGGGGTGTTTTTGACGTTTTTTGGGGTCTCTGTTGGGTTCTGTTGGGTTCTCGTTGGTCATCGTGTTGGAAAAGGGTAAATTGTGGTTTTTGGAGAAGATCAGGTAGGTTTAGCGTGTCTTTGGGGTGGATCTATGGTTTTGGGGGTTTTCTTCCAGTTTTGGGGGTGATGCCATTCTTGTTTGGGGTATTTTTTAAGGTTTTTGTGGTCTCTGTTTGGTTTTGTTGGGTTCTCGTTCGTCATCGTGTTGTAGAAGTGTAAATTGTGGGTTTTGGAGAACTTCAGGTAGGTTTAGGGGGAGTTTTCGCGTGGATTCATGGTATTTGGGGTTTTCTTCTTTTTGGGGGAGTGATCCTCTCCTTTCTTCGGGTGATTTTGAAGTGTTTTGGGGTTTCCGTTGCGTTTCGTTGAATTCCTAATGTGTTTTATGGTGGTTTGGAGTGTGCTTTGGGATTAGGAGAACATCAGGTAGGTTTAGGGTGTCTTTGGGGTGGATCTATGGTATTTGGGGTTTTCTTCTATTTTTTGGCGTGATCCTGTTCTTTTTTGGGGTGTATTTGAAGTGTTTTGGGGTCTCCGTTGGGTTTTGTTTGGTTCTCGTTGGTCATCATGGTGGAAAAGGGTAAATTGTGGGTTTTGGAGAACATCAGGTAGGTTTAGGGTGGTTTTGGGGTGGATCTATGGTTTTGGTGTATTTTCTTCCAGTTTTGGTGGTGATCCTTTTCTTGTTTGGGGTGTTTTTGACGTGTTTTGGTGTCTCCATTAGGTTTTGTTGGGTTCTTGTTTGTCATTATGTTAAATAGGTGTGGATTGTGGTTTTTGGAGAACATCAGGTAGGTTTAGGGTGGTTTTGGGGTGGATCTATGGTTTTGGGGGATTTTCTTCCAGTTTTGGTGGTGATGCCGTTCTTGTTTGGGGTGTTTTTGACGTTTTTTGGGGTTTCTGTTGGGTTCTGTTGGGTTCTCGTTGGTCATCGTGTTGGAAAAGGGTAAATTGTGGTTTTTGGAGAACATCAGGTAGGTTTAGGGTGGTTTTGGGGTGGATCTATGGTTTTGGCGGATTTTCTTCCAGTTTTGGGGGTGATGCCGTTCTTGTTTGGGGTGTTTTTGACGTTTTTTGGGGTCTCCGTTGGGTTTTGTTTGGTTCTCGTTGGTCATCATGGTGGAAAAGGGTAAATTGTGGGTTTTGGAGAAGATCAGGTAGGTTTAGGGTGGTTTTGGGGTGGATCTATGGTTTTGGCGTATTTTCTTCCAGTTTTGGGGGTGATGCCGATATTTTTTGGGGTTTTTTTGACGTGTTTTGGGGTCTCCATTAGGTTTTGTTGGGTTCTTGTTTGTCATTATGTTAAATAGGAGTGGATTGTGGGTTTTGGAGAACATCAGGTAGTTTTAGGGTGGTTTTGGGGTGGATCTATGGTTTTGGGGGATTTTCTTCCAGTTTTGGTGGTGATGCCGTTCTTGTTTGGGGTGTTTTTGACGTTTTTTGGGGTCTCTTTTGGGTTCTGTTGGGTTCTCGTTGGTCATCGTGTTGGAAAAGGGTAAATTGTGGTTTTTGGAGAACATCAGGTAGGTTTAGGGTGTCTTTGGGGTGGATCTATGGTTTTGGGGGATTTTCTTCCAGTTTTGGGGGTGATGCCGTTCTTGTTTGGGGTATTTTTGACGTTTTTTGGGGTCTCCATTGTGTTTTGTTGGGTTCTCGTTGGTTATCATGGTGGAAAAGGGTAAATTGTGGGTTTTGGAGAACATCAGGTAGGTTTAGGGTGGTTTTGGGGTGGATCTATGGTTTTGGCGTATTTTCTTCCAGTTTTGGGGGTGATGCCGATATTTTTTGGGGTGTTTTTGACGTGTTTTGGGGTCTCCATTAGGTTTTGTTGGGTTCTTGTTTGTCATTATGTTAAATAGGAGTGGATTGTGGGTTTTGGAGAACATCAGGTAGTTTTAGGGTGGTTTTGGGGTGGATCTATGGTTTTGGGGGATTTTCTTCCAGTTTTGGTGGTGATGCCGTTCTTGGTTGGGGTGTTTTTGACGTTTTTTGGGGTCTCTGTTGGGTTCTGTTGGGTTCTCGTTGGTCATCGTGTTGGAAAAGGGTAAATTGTGGTTTTTGGAGAAGATCAGGTAGGTTTAGGGTGTCTTTGGGGTGGATCTATGGTTTTGGGGGTTTTCTTCCAGTTTTGGGGGTGATGCCATTCTTGTTTGGGGTATTTTTTAAGGTTTTTGTGGTCTCTGTTTGGTTTTGTTGGGTTCTCGTTCGTCATCGTGTTGTAGAAGTGTAAATTGTGGGTTTTGGAGAACTTCAGGTAGGTTTAGGGGGAGTTTTCGCGTGGATTCATGGTATTTGGGGTTTTCTTCTTTTTGGGGGAGTGATCCTCTCCTTTCTTCGGGTGATTTTGAAGTGTTTTGGGGTTTCCGTTGCGTTTCGTTGAATTCCTAATGTGTTTTATGGTGGTTTGGAGTGTGCTTTGGGATTAGGAGAACATCAGGTAGGTTTAGGGTGTCTTTGGGGTGGATCTATGGTATTTGGGGTTTTCTTCTATTTTTTGGCGTGATCCTGTTCTTTTTTGGGGTGTATTTGAAGTGTTTTGGGGTCTCCGTTGGGTTTTGTTTGGTTCTCGTTGGTCATCATGGTGGAAAAGGGTAAATTGTGGGTTTTGGAGAAGATCAGGTAGGTTTAGGGTGTCTTTGGGGTGGATCTATGGTTTGGGGGGATTTTCTTCCAGTTTTGGTGGTGATGCCGTTCTTGTTTGGGGTGTTTTTGACGTTTTTTGGGATCTCTGTTGGGTTCTGTTGGGTTCTCGTTGGTCATCGTGTTGGAAAAGTGTAAATTGTGGGTTTTGGAGAACATCAGGTAGGTTTAGGGTGTCTTTGGGGTGGATCTATGGTTTTGGGGGATTTTCTTCCAGTTTTGGGGGTGATGCCGATATTTTTTGGGGTGTTTTTGACGTGTTTTGGGGTCTCCATTAGGTTTTGTTGGGTTCTTGTTTGTCATTATGTTAAATAGGAGTGGATTGTGGGTTTTGGAGAACATCAGGTAGTTTTAGGGTGGTTTTGGGGTGGATCTATGGTTTTGGGGGATTTTCTTCCAGTTTTGGTGGTGATGCCGTTCTTGTTTGGGGTGTTTTTGACGTTTTTTGGGATCTCTTTTGGGTTCTGTTGGGTTCTCGTTGGTCATCGTGTTGGAAAAGGGTAAATTGTGGTTTTTGGAGAACATCAGGTAGGTTTAGGGTGTCTTTGGGGTGGATCTATGGTTTTGGGGGATTTTCTTCCAGTTTTGGGGGTGATGCCGATATTTTTTGGGGTGTTTTTGACGTGTTTTGGGGTCTCCATTAGGTTTTGTTGGGTTCTTGTTTGTCATTATGTTAAATAGGAGTGGATTGTGGGTTTTGGAGAACATCAGGTAGTTTTAGGGTGGTTTTGGGGTGGATCTATGGTTTTGGGGGATTTTCTTCCAGTTTTGGTGGTGATGCCGTTCTTGTTTGGGGTGTTTTTGACGTTTTTTGGGGTCTCTTTTGGGTTCTGTTGGGTTCTCGTTGGTCATCGTGTTGGAAAAGGGTAAATTGTGGTTTTTGGAGAACATCAGGTAGGTTTAGGGTGTCTTTGGGGTGGATCTATGGTTTTGGGGGATTTTCTTCCAGTTTTGGGGGTGATGCCGTTTTGTTTGGGGTATTTTTGACGTTTTTTGTGGTCTCCGTTGGGTTTTGTTGGGTTCTCGTTGGTCATCATGGTGGAAAAGGGTAAATTGTGGGTTTTGGAGAACATCAGGTAGGTTTAGGGTGGTTTTGGGGTGGATCTATGGTTTTGGTGTATTTTCTTCCAGTTTTGGTGGTGATCCTTTTCTTGTTTGGGGTGTTTTTGACGTGTTTTGGTGTGTCCATTAGGTTTTGTTGGGTTCTTGTTTGTCATTATGTTAAATAGGTGTGGATTGTGGTTTTTGGAGAACATCAGGTAGGTTTAGGGTGGTTTTGGGGTGGATCTATGGTTTTGGGGGATTTTCTTCCAGTTTTGGGGGTGATGCCGTTCTTGTTTGGGGTGTTTTTGACGTTTTTTGGGGTCTCCGTTGGGTTTTGTTGGGTTCTCGTTGGTTATCATGGTGGAAAAGGGTAAATTGTGGATTTTGGAGAAGATCAGGTAGGTTTAGGGTGGTTTTGGGGTGGATCTATGGTTTTGGCGTATTTTCTTCCAGTTTTGGGGGTGATGCCGATATTTTTTGGGGTGTTTTTTACGTGTTTTGGGGTCTCCATTAGGTTTTGTTGGGTTCTTGTTTGTCATTATGTTAAATAGGAGTGGATTGTGGGTTTTGGAGAACATCAGGTAGTTTTAGGGTGGTTTTGGGGTGGATCTATGGTTTTGGGGGATTTTCTTCCAGTTTTGGGGGTGATGCCGTTCTTGTTTGGGGTGTTTTTGACGTTTTTTGGGGTCTCTTTTGGGTTCTGTTGGGTTCTCGTTTGTCATCGTGTTGGAAAAGGGTAAATTGTGGTTTTTGGAGAAGATCAGGTAGGTTTAGGGTGTCTTTGGGGTGGATCTATGGTTTTGGGGGATTTTCTTCCAGTTTTGGGGGTGATGCCGTTCTTGTTTGGGGTATTTTTGACGTTTTTTGGGTTCTCCGTTGGGTTTTGTTGGGTTCTCGTTGGTTATCATGGTGGAAAAGGGTAAATTGTGGGTTTTGGAGAAGATCAGGTAGGTTTAGGGTGGTTTTGGGGTGGATCTATGGTTTTGGCGTATTTTCTTCCAGTTTTGGGGGTGATGCCGATATTTTTTGGGGTGTTTTTGACGTGTTTTGGGGTCTCCATTAGGTTTTGTTGGGTTCTTGTTTGTCATTATGTTAAATAGGAGTGGATTGTGGGTTTTGGAGAACATCAGGTAGTTTTAGGGTGGTTTTGGTGTGGATCTATGGTTTTGGGGGATTTTCTTCCAGTTTTGGTGGTGATGCCGTTCTTGGTTGGGGTGTTTTTGACGTTTTTTGGGATCTCTTTTGGGTTCTGTTGGGTTCTCGTTGGTCATCGTGTTGTAAAAGTGTAAATTGTGGGTTTTGGAGAACTTCAGGTAGGTTTAGGGGGAGTTTTCGCGTGGATTCATGGTATTTGGGGTTTTCTTCTTTTTGGGGGAGTGATCCTCTCCTTTCTTCGGGTGATTTTGAAGTGTTTTGGGGTTTCCGTTGCGTTTCGTTGAATTCCTAATGTGTTTTATGGTGGTTTGGAGTGTGCTTTGGGATTAGGAGAACATCAGGTAGGTTTAGGGTGTCTTTGGGGTGGATCTATGGTATTTGGGGTTTTCTTCTATTTTTTGGCGTGATCCTGTTCTTTTTTGGGGTGTATTTGAAGTGTTTTGGGGTCTCCGTTGGGTTTTGTTTGGTTCTCGTTGGTCATCATGGTGGAAAAGGGTAAATTGTGGGTTTTGGAGAACATCAGGTAGGTTTAGGGTGGTTTTGGGGTGGATCTATGGTTTTGGTGTATTTTCTTCCAGTTTTGGGGGTGATCCTTTTCTTGTTTGGGGTGTTTTTGACGTGTTTTGGTGTGTCCATTAGGTTTTGTTGGGTTCTTGTTTGTCATTATGTTAAATAGGAGTGGATTGTGGGTTTTGGAGAACATCAGGTAGGTTTAGGGTGGTTTTGGGGTGGATCTATGGTTTTGGGGGATTTTCTTCCAGTTTTGGTGGTGATGCCGTTCTTGTTTGGGGTGTTTTTGACGTTTTTTGGGGTCTCTGTTGGGTTCTGTTGGGTTCTCGTTGGTCATCGTGTTGGAAAAGGGTAAATTGTGGTTTTTGGAGAACATCAGGTAGGTTTAGGGTGGTTTTGGGGTGGATCTATGGTTTTGGGGGATTTTCTTCCAGTTTTGGGGGTGATGCCGTTCTTGTTTGGGGTGTTTTTGACGTTTTTTGGGGTCTCCGTTGGGTTTTGTTGGGTTCTCGTTGGTTATCATGGTGGAAAAGGGTAAATTGTGGGTTTTGGAGAAGATCAGGTAGGTTTAGGGTGGTTTTGGGGTGGATCTATGGTTTTGGCGTATTTTCTTCCAGTTTTGGGGGTGATGCCGATATTTTTTGGGGTGTTTTTGACGTGTTTTGGGGTCTCCATTAGGTTTTGTTGGGTTCTTGTTTGTCATTATGTTAAATAGGAGTGGATTGTGGGTTTTGGAGAACATCAGGTAGTTTTAGGGTGGTTTTGGGGTGGATCTATGGTTTTGGGGGATTTTCTTCCAGTTTTGGTGGTGATGCCGTTCTTGTTTGGGGTGTTTTTGACGTTTTTTGGGGTCTCTGTTGGGTTCTGTTGGGTTCTCGTTGGTCATCGTGTTGGAAAAGGGTAAATTGTGGTTTTTGGAGAACATCAGGTAGGTTTAGGGTGTCTTTGGGGTGGATCTATGGTTTTGGGGGTTTTCTTCCAGTTTTGGGGGTGATGCCATTCTTGTTTGGGGTATTTTTTAAGGTTTTTGTGGTCTCTGTTTGGTTTTGTTGGGTTCTCGTTGGTCATCGTGTTGTAAAAGTGTAAATTGTGGGTTTTGGAGAACTTCAGGTAGGTTTAGGGGGAGTTTTCGCGTGGATTCATGGTATTTGGGGTTTTCTTCTTTTTGGGGGAGTGATCCTCTCCTTTCTTCGGGTGATTTTGAAGTGTTTTGGGGTTTCCGTTGCGTTTCGTTGAATTCCTAATGTGTTTTATGGTGGTTTGGAGTGTGCTTTGGGATTAGGAGAACATCAGGTAGGTTTAGGGTGTCTTTGGGGTGGATCTATGGTATTTGGGGTTTTCTTCTATTTTTTGGCGTGATCCTGTTCTTTTTTGGGGTGTATTTGAAGTGTTTTGGGGTCTCCGTTGGGTTTTGTTGGGTTCTCGTTGGTTATCATAGTGGAAAAGGGTAAATTGTGGGTTTTGGAGAACATCAGGTAGGTTTAGGGTGGTTTTGGGGTGGATCTATGGTTTTGGGGGATTTTCTTCCAGTTTTGGTGGTGATCCTTTTCTTGTTTGGGGTGTTTTTGACGTGTTTTGGTGTGTCCATTAGGTTTTGTTGGGTTCTTGTTTGTCATTATGTTAAATAGGTGTGGATTGTGGTTTTTGGAGAACATCAGGTAGGTTTAGGGTGGTTTTGGGGTGGATCTATGGTTTTGGGGGATTTTCTTCCAGTTTTGGTGATGATGCCGTTCTTGTTTGGGGTGTTTTTGACGTTTTTTGGGGTCTCCGTTGGGTTTTGTTGGGTTCTCGTTGGTTATCATGGTGGAAAAGGGTAAATTGTGGATTTTGGAGAAGATCAGGTAGGTTTAGGGTGGTTTTGGGGTGGATCTATGGTTTTGGCGTATTTTCTTCCAGTTTTGGGGGTGATGCCGATATTTTTTGTGGTGTTTTTTACGTGTTTTGGGGTCTCCATTAGGTTTTGTTGGGTTCTTGTTTGTCATTATGTTAAATAGGTGTGGATTGTGGTTTTTGGAGAACATCAGGTAGGTTTAGGGTGGTTTTGGGGTGGATCTATGGTTTTGGGGGATTTTCTTCCAGTTTTGGTGGTGATGCCGTTCTTGGTTGGGTGGTTTTTGACGTTTTTTGGGGTCTCTGTTGGGTTCTGTTGGGTTCTCGTTGGTCATCGTGTTGGAAAAGGGTAAATTGTGCTTTTTGGAAAAGATCAGGTAGGTTTAGGGTGGTTTTGGGGTGGATCTATGGTTTTGGGGGATTTTCTTCCAGTTTTGGGGGTGATGCCATTCTTGTTTGGGGTATTTTTTAAGGTTTTTGTGGACTCTGTTTGGTTTTGTTGGGTTCTCGTTGGTCATCGTGTTGTAAAAGTGTAAATTGTGGGTTTTGGAGAACTTCAGGTAGGTTTAGGGGGAGTTTTCGCGTGGATTCATGGTATTTGGGGTTTTCTTCTTTTTGGGGGAGTGATCCTCTCCTTTCTTCGGGTGATTTTGAAGTGTTTTGGGGTTTCCGTTGCGTTTCGTTGAATTCCTAATGTGTTTTATGGTGGTTTGGAGTGTGCTTTGGGATTAGGAGAACATCAGGTAGGTTTAGGGTGTCTTTGGGGTGGATCTATGGTATTTGGGGTTTTCTTCTATTTTTTGGCGTGATCCTGTTCTTTTTTGGGGTGTATTTGAAGTGTTTTGGGGTCTCCGTTGGGTTTTGTTGGGTTCTCGTTGGTTATCATGGTGGAAAAGGGTAAATTGTGGGTTTTGGAGAACATCAGGTAGGTTTAGGGTGGTTTTGGGGTGGATCTATGGTTTTGGTGTATTTTCTTCCAGTTTTGGTGGTGGTGCCGTTCTTGTTTGGGGTGTTTTTGACGTTTTTTGGGGTCTCTGTTGGGTTCTGTTGAGTTCTCGTTGGTCATCGTGTTGGAAAAGGGTAAATTGTGGTTTTTGGAGAAGATCAGGTAGGTTTAGGGTGGTTTTGGGGTGGATCTATGGTTTTGGCGGATTTTCTTCCAGTTTTGGGGGTGATGCCGTTCTTGTTTGGGGTGTTTTTGACGTTTTTTGGGGTCTCCGTTGGGTTTTGTTGGGTTCTCGTTGGTTATCATGGTGGAAAAGGGTAAATTGTGGGTTTTGGAGAAGATCAGGTAGGTTTAGGGTGGTTTTGGGGTGGATCTATGGTTTTGGCGTATTTTCTTCCAGTTTTGGGGGTGATGCCGATATTTTTTGGGGTGTTTTTGACGTGTTTTGGGGTCTCCATTAGGTTTTGTTGGGTTCTTGTTTGTCATTATGTTAAATAGGAGTGAATTGTGGGTTTTGGAGAACATCAGGTAGTTTTAGGGTGGTTTTGGGGTGGATCTATGGTTTTGGGGGATTTTCTTCCAGTTTTGGTGGTGATGCCGTTCTTGTTTGGGGTGTTTTTGACGTTTTTTGGTTTCTCTTTTGGGTTCTGTTGGGTTCTCGTTGGTCATCGTGTTGGAAAAGGGTAAATTGTGGTTTTTGGAGAACATCAGGTAGGTTTAGGGTGTCTTTGGGGTGGATCTATGGTTTTGGGGGTTTTCTTCCAGTTTTGGGGGTGATGCCATTCTTGTTTGGGGTATTTTTTAAGGTTTTTGTGGTCTCTGTTTGGTTTTGTTGGGTTCTCGTTGGTCATCGTGTTGTAAAAGTGTAAATTGTGGGTTTTGGAGAACTTCAGGTAGGTTTAGGGGGAGTTTTCGCGTGGATTCATGGTATTTGGGGTTTTCTTCTTTTTGGGGGAGTGATCCTCTCCTTTCTTCGGGTGATTTTGAAGTGTTTTGGGGTTTCCGTTGCGTTTCGTTCAATTCCTAATGTGTTTTATGGTGGTTTGGAGTGTGCTTTGGGATTAGGAGAACATCAGGTAGGTTTAGGGTGTCTTTGGGGTGGATCTATGGTATTTGGGGTTTTCTTCTATTTTTTGGCGTGATCCTTTTCTTTTTTGGGGTGTATTTGAAGTGTTTTGGGGTCTCCGTTGGGTTTTGTTTGGTTCTCGTTGGTCATCATGGTGGAAAAGGGTAAATTGTGGGTTTGGAGAAGATCAGGTAGGTTTAGGGTGGTTTTGGGGTGGATCTATGGTTTTGGTGTTTTCTTCCAGTTTTGGTGGTGATCCTTTCTTGTTTGGGGTGTTTTTGACGTGTTTTGGTGTCTCCATTAGGTTTTGTGGGTTCTTGGTTTGTCATATGTAAATAGGTGTGGATTTGTGGGGTTTTGGAGACATCAGGTAGGTTTAGGGTGGTGGTTTTGGGGTGGATCTATGGTTTTGGGGGATTTTCTTCCAGTTTTTGGTGGTGATGCCGTTCTTGTTTGGGGTGTTTTTGACGTTTTTTGGGGTCTCTGTTGGGTTCTCTGTTGGGTTCTCGTTGGTCATCGTGTTGGAAAAGGGTAATTGTGGTTTTTGGAGAACATCAGGTAGGTTTAGGGTGGTTTTGGGGTGGATCTATGGTTTTGGGGGATTTTCTTCCAGTTTTGGGGGTGATGCCGTTCTTGTTTGGGGTGTTTATGACGTTTTTTTGGGATCTCTGATGGGTTCTGTTGGGTTCTCGTTGGTCATCGTGTTGGAAAAGGTAAATTGTGGTTTTTGGGAGAACATCAGGTAGGTTTAGGGTGTCTTTGGGGTGGTGGATCTATGGTTTTGGGGGATTTTCTTCCAGTTTTGGGGGTGATGCCGATATTTTTTGGGGTGTTTTTTACGTGTTTTGGGGTCTCCATTAGGTTTTGTTGGGTTCTTGTTTGTCATTATGTTAAATAGGAGTGGATTGTGGGTTTTGGAGAACATCAGGGTAGGGTGGTTAGGGGTGGTTATGGTTGTGGGGATTTATGGTTTGGGGTGATTCAGTTTTGGTGGGGATGCGTTCTTTGGGGTTTTTGGGTCTTTTTGGGTTCTGTTGGGTTCTGTTGGTGAGGTATTGGGGGGGGGGGGGTGTTGTGGGTTTTGGAGAAGGTAGGTTTAGGGTGTCTTTGGGGGTGGATCTATGGTTTTGGGGGATTTTCTTCAGTTTTGGGGGGTGATGCCGTTCTTGTTTGGGGGTATTTTTGACGTTTTTTGGGGTCTCCGTTGGGTTTTGTTGGGTTCTCGTTGGTTATCATGGTGGAAAAGGGTAAATTGTGGGTTTTGGAGAAGATCAGGTAGGTTTAGGGTGGTTTTTGGGTGGATCTATGGTTTTGGTGTTGGGTATTTTCTTCCAGATTTGGTGGTGATGGTTTTTTGTGGTGTTTTTGACGTGTTTTGGGGTCTCCATTAGGGTTTTTGGGTTCTTGTTTGGTGCTTATGTTTATAGGGGAGTGGATTGTGGGTTTTGGAGAACATCAGGTAGTTTAGGGTGGTTTTGGTGTGGTTTTGGGGTTTGTCTCAGGTTTTGGTGGTAGTTGGGGCCGTTCTTGTTTGGGGTGTTTTTGACGTTTTTTTGGGGTCTCTGTTGGGTTCTGTTGGGTTCTCGTTGGTCATCGTGTTGGAAAAGGGTAAATTGTGGTTTTGGAGAACATCAGGTAGGTTTAGGGTGTCTTTGGGGTGTGATCTATGGTTTTGGGGTTTTTCTTCCAGTTTTGGGGGTGATGCCATTCTTGTTTGGGGTATTTTTTAAGGTTTTTGTGGTCTCTGTTTGGTTTTGTTGGGTTCTCGTTGGTCATCGTGTTGTAAAAGTGTAAATTGTGGGTTTTGGAGAACTTCAGGTAGGTTTAGGGGGAGTTTTCGCGTGGATTCATGGTATTTGGGGTTTTCTTCTTTTTGGGGAGTGATCCTCTCCTTTCTTCGGGTGATTTTGAAGTGTTTTGGGGGTTTCCGTTGCGTTTCGTTGAATTCCTAATGTGTTTTATGGTGGTTTGGAGTGTGCTTTGGGATTAGGAGAACATCAGGTAGGTTTAGGGTGTCTTTGGGGTGGATCTATGGTATTTGGGGTTTTCTTCTATTTTTTGGCGTGGTCCTGTTCTTTTTTGGGGTGTATTTGAAGTGTTTTGGGGTCTCCGTTGGGTTTTGTTTGGTTCTCGTTGGTCATCATGGTGGAAAAGGGTAAATTGTGGGTTTTGGAGAAGATCAGGTAGGTTTAGGGTGGTTTTGGGGTGGATCTATGGTTTTGGTGTATTTTCTTCCAGTTTTGGTGGTGATCCTTTTCTTGTTTGGCGGTGTTTTTGACGTGTTTTGATGTGTCCATTAGGTTTTGTTGGGTTCTTGTTTGTCATTATGTTAAATAGGAGTGGATTGTGGGGTTTTGGAGAACATCAGGTAGTTTTAGGGTGGTTTTGGGGTGGATCTATGGTTTTGGGGGATTTTCTTCCAGTTTTGGTGGTGATGCCGTTCTTGTTTGGGGTGTTTTTGACGTTTTTTGGGGTCTCTGTTGGGTTCTGTTGGGTTCTCGTTGGTCATCGTGTTGGAAAAGGGTAAATTGTGGTTTTTGGAGAAGATCAGGTAGGTTTAGCGTGTCTTTGGGGTGGATCTATGGTTTGGGGGTTTTCTTCCAGTTTTTGGGGTGATGCCATTCTTGTTTGGGGTATTTTTTAAGGTTTTTGTGGTCTCTGTTTGGTTTTGTTGGGTTCTCGTTCGTCATCGTGTTGTAGAAGTGTAAATTGTGGGTTTTGGAGAACTTCAGGTAGGTTTAGGGGGAGTTTTCGCGTGGATTCATGGTATTTGGGGTTTTCTTCTTTTTGGGGGAGTGATCCTCTCCTTTCTTCGGGTGATTTGAAGTGTTTTGGGGTTTCCGTTGCGTTTCGTTGAATTCCTAATGTGTTTTATGGTGGTTTGGAGTGTGCTTTGGGATTAGGAGAACATCAGGTAGGTTTAGGGTGTCTTTGGGGTGGATCTATGGTATTTGGGGTTTTCTTCTATTTTTTGGCGTGATCCTTTTCTTTTTTGGGGTGTATTTGAAGTGTTTTGGGTTCTCCGTTGGGTTTTGTTGGGTTCTCGTTGGTTATCATGGTGGAAAAGGGTAAATTGTGGGTTTTGGAGAAGATCAGGTAGGTTTAGGGTGGTTTTGGGGTGGATCTATGGTTTTGGCGTATTTTCTTCCAGTTTTGGGGGTGATGCCGATATTTTTTGGGGTGTTTTTGACGTGTTTTGGGGTCTCCATTAGGTTTTGTTGGGTTCTTGTTTGTCATTATGTTAAATAGGAGTGGATTGTGGGTTTTGGAGAACATCAGGTAGTTTTAGGGTGGTTTTGGTGTGGATCTATGGTTTTGGGGGATTTTCTTCAGTGTTGGTGGTGATGCCGTTCTTGGTTGGGGTGTTTTTGACGTTTTTTGGGATCTCTTTTGGGTTCTGTTGGGTTCTCGTTGGTCATCGTGTTGTAAAAGTGTAAATTGTGGGTTTTGGAGAACTTCAGGTAGGTTTAGGGGGAGTTTTCGCGTGGATTCATGGTATTTGGGGTTTCTTCTTTTTGGGGGAGTGATCCTCTCCTTTCTTCGGGTGATTTTGAAGTGTTTTGGGGTTTCCGTTGCGTTTCGTTGAATTCCTAATGTGTTTTATGGTGGTTTGGAGTGTGCTTTGGGATTAGGAGAACATCAGGTAGGTTAGGGTGTCTTTGGGGTGGATCTATGGTATTTGGGGTTTTCTTCTATTTTTTGGCGTGATCCTTTTCTTTTTTGGGGTGTATTTGAAGTGTTTTGGGGTCTCCGTTGGGTTTTGTTTGGTTCTCGTTGGTCATCATGGTGGAAAAGGGTAAATTGTGGGTTTTTGGAGAAGATCAGGTAGGTTTAGGGTGGTTTTGGGGTGGATCTATGGTTTTGGTGTATTTTCTTCCAGTTTTGCGCGTGGTGATCCTTTTCTTGTTTGGGGTGTTTTTTGACGTGTTTTGGTGTCTCCATTAGGTTTTGTTGGGTTCTTGTTTGTCATTATGTTAAATAGGTGTGGATTGTGGGTTTTGGAGAACATCAGGTAGGTTTAGGGTGGTTTTGGGGTGGATCTATGGTTTTGGGGGATTTTCTTCCAGTTTTGGTGGTGATGCCGTTCTTGTTTGGGGTGTTTTGACGTTTTTTTGGGGTCTC
>NW_028181049.1:5000-7500 GCF_964211825.1 Aythya ferina
TTAGGGTTAGGGTTAGGGTTAGGGTTAGGGTTACGGTTAGGGTCAGGGTTAGGATTAGGTTTAGTGTTAGGGTTAGGGTTAGGGTTAGTGTTCTCTTAGGGTTATAGTTAGGGTTAGGGTTAGGATTAGGGTTAGGGTTAAGGTTAGGGTTAGGTTTAGGGTTCTCTTAGGGTTAGGGTTAGGGTTAGGGCTAATGTTAGGTTTAGGGTTAGGGTTAGGGTTAACGTTATTGTTCGGGTTAGGGTTAGGGTTAGCGTTAGCGTTAGTGTTAGTGTTAGGGTTAGGGTTAGCGTTAGGGTTAGGGTTAGGGTTAGGGTTAGGGTTCTCTCAAGGTTAGGGTTAGGGTTAGGTTTAGGGTTAGGGTTAGGGTTAGGGTTAGGGTTAGGGTTAGGGTTAAGGTTAGTGTTAGTGTTCACTTACGGTTAGGGTTAGGGTTAGGGTTAGGGTAAGGGTTAGGGTTAAGGTTAGGTTTAGGTTTAGGGTTAGGGTTAGGGTTAGGTTTAGGGTTAGGGTTAGTGTACTCTTAGGGTTAGGGTTAGGGTTAGGGTTAGGGTTAGGGTTAGGGTTAGAGTTAGGGCTAGGGTTAGGGTTAGGTTTAACGTTAGGGTTAGGGTTAGGTTTAGGGTTAGGGTTAGGGTTAGGGTTCTCTAAGGTTTGGGGTTAGGGTTAGGGTTAGGATTAGGGTTAGGGTTAGGGTTAGGGTTAGGGTTAGGGTTAACGTTAGGATTAGGGTTAGGGTTAGTGTTAGCGTTAGGATTAGGGTTAGGGTTAGGATTAGGGTTAGGTTTAGGATTAGGGTTAGGGTTAGGTTTAGTGTAAGTGTTCCCTTAGGGTTAGGGTTAGGGTTAGGGTTAGGGTTAGGGTTAGGGTTAGGGTTCTCTTTGGTTTAGGGTTAGGGTTAGGCGTATGGTTAGGGTTAGGGTTAGGGTTAGTGTTCTCTTACGTTTAGGGTTAGGGTTAGGGTTATGTTAAGGGTTAGGGTTAGGGTTAGGGTTAGGTTTAGGGTTAGGGTTAGGGTTCTCTTAGGGTTAGGGTTAAGGTTAGGATTAGGGTTAGGGTTAGGGTTAGGCTAGGGTTAGGGTTAGGGTTAGGGTTAGGGTTAGGGTTAGGGTTAGGGTTAAGGTAAGGGTTAGGTTTAGGGTTAGGATTAGCGTTATTGTTCTCTTTGGGTTAGGGTTAGGGTTAGGGTTAGGGTTAGGGTTAGGGTTAGGGTTAGGGTTAGGGTTAGGGCTAGGTTTAGGGTTAGGGTTAGGGTTCGGATTTGGGTTTGGGTTAAGGTTAAAGTAAGGGTTAGGGTTAGGGTTAGGGTTAGGGTTAGGGTTAGGGTTAGGGTTAAGGTTAGGGTTTGGGTTAGGGTTAGGTTTAGGGTTAGGCTTAGGGTTAGTGTTCTCTTACGGTTAGGGTTAGGGTTAGGGTTAGGGTTAGGGTCAGGGTTATGGTTAGGGTTAGGGTTAGGGTTAGGGTTAGTGTTCTCTTAGGGTTATAGTTAGGGTTAGGGTTAGGATTAGGGTTAGGGTTAAGGTTAGGGTTAGGTTTAGGGTTCTCTTAGGGTTAGGGTTAGGGTTAGGGTTAATGTTAGGTTTAGGGTTAGGGTTAGGGTTAACGTTATTGTTCGGGTTAGGGTTAGGGTTAGCGTTAGCGTTAGCGTTAGTGTTAGGGTTAGGGTTAGCGTTAGGGTAAGGGTTAGGGTTAGGTTTAGGGTTAGGGTTAGGGTTAGGGTTAGGGTTAGGGTTCAGGTTAGGGTCTTAGCGTTAGGGTAAGGTTTAGGGTAAGGGTTAGGGTTAGGGTTCGGGTTAGGGTTCGGGTTCGAGTTAGAGTTAGGGTTTGGGTCTGAGGGTTAGGGTAAGGGGTTAGGGTTAGGGTTAGGGTTAGGGTTAGGGTTAGGGTTTGGGTTAGGGTTAAGGTTAGGGTTAGGGTTAGGGTAAGGGTTAGGGTTCGGGTTAGGGTTGGGGTTAGGTTTGGGGTTAGGGTTAGGGTTGGATTAGTGTTTGGGTTAGGGGTTAAGTTTAGGGATAGGGTTAGTGTTAGGTTTATGGTTAGGTTAGGGTTCGGGTTAGGGTTACGGTTTGGTTAGAGTTAGGGATTAGTGTTTGGGTTAGGGGTTAGGGTTAAAGATAGGGTTTGGGTTAGTGTTAGGGTTCTTTTAGGGTTAGGGTTAGGGTTAGGTTTAAAATTAGGTTTAGGGTTAGGGTTAGGGTTAGTGTTAGTGTTAGGGTCTTAGAGTTAGGGTTAGGGTTCGGGTTCGGGTTAGGGTTAGGGTTAGTGTTAGGTTTAGGGTTAGGGTTAGGGTTCGAGTTAGGGTCTTAGGTTTAGGGTTCAGGTTAAGGTTACGGTTCGTGTAAGGGTTAGGGTTAGGGTTAGAGTTAGGGTTAGGGTTAGGGTTAGGGTTAGAGTTAGGGCTAGGGTTAGGGTTAGGTTTAACTTTAGGGTTAGGGTTAGGTTTAGGGTTAGGGTTAGGGTTAGGGTTAGGGTTAACGTTAGGATTAGGGTTAGGGTTAGT
>NW_028181049.1:20000-25000 GCF_964211825.1 Aythya ferina
ATTAGCGTTAGTGTTCTCTTAGGGTTAGGGTTAGGGTTAGGGTTAGGGTTAGGGTTAGGGTTAGGGTTAGGGTTAGTGTTAGGTTTAGGGTTAGGGCTAGGGTTAGGGTTTGGGGTAGGGTTCGGATTAGGGTTTGGGTTAAGGTTAAAGTAAGGGTTTGGGTTAGGGTTAGGTTTAGGGTTAGGCTTAGGGTTAGTGTTCTCTTACGGTTAGGGTTAGGGTTAGGGTTAGGGTTACGGTTAGGGTTAGGGTTAGGGTTAGGGTTAGGATTAGCGTTAGGGTTCTCTTAGGGTTAGGGTTAGGTTTAGGGTTAGAGTTAGGTTTAGGGTTAGTGTTTTATGGTTAGGGTTAGAGTTAGGGTTAGGTTTAGGGTTAGGGTTAGGGTTAGGGTTAGTGTTCTCTTAGGGTTAGGGTTAGAGTTAGGGTTAGATTTAGGGTTAGGGTTAGGGTTAGGGTTAGGGTTAGGTTTAGTGTTGTCTTAGGGTTATGGTTAGGGTTAGGGTTAGGGTTAGGGTTAGTGTTTTCTTACGGTTAGGGTTAGGGTTAGGGTTAGGGATAGGTTTAGGGTTAGGGTTAGGGTTAGGGTTAGGGTTAGGGTTAGGGTTAGGATTAGGGTCAGGGTTAGGGTTAGGTTTAGGGTTAGGGTTAGGGTTAGGTTAGTGTTCTCTTAGGGTTATAGTTAGGGTTAGTGTTAGGATTAGGGTTAGGGTTAAGGTTAGGGTTAGGTTTAGGGTTCTCTTAGGGTTAGGGTTAGGGTTAATGTTAGGTTTAGGGTTAGGGTTAGGGTTAACGTTATTGTTCGGGTTAGGGTTAGGGTTAGCGTTAGCGTTAGCGTTAGTGTTAGGGTTAGGGTTAGCGTTAGGGTTAGGGTTAGGGTTAGGTTTAGGGTTAGGGTTAGGGTTAGGGTTAGGGTTCTCTTAAGGTTAGGGTTAGGGTTAGGGTTAGGGTTAGGGTTAGGGTTAGGGTTAGTGTTAGGGTTAGTGTTCACTTACGGTTAGGGTTAGGGTTAGGGTTAGGGTTAGGGTTAGGGCAAGGGTTAGGGTTAATGTTAGGGTTAGGGTTAGGGTTAGGGTTAGGGTTAGGGTTAGGTTTAGGGTTAGGGTTAGTGTTCTCTTAGGGTTAGGGTTAGGGTTAGGGTTAGGGTTAGGGTTAGGGTAAGGGTTAGGGTTAGGGTTAGGGTTAGAGTTAGGGCTAGGGTTAGGGTTAGGTTTAACGTTAGGGTTAGGTTTAGGGTTAGGGTTAGGGTTAGGGTTCTCTTAGGGTTGGGGTTAGGGTTAGGGTTAGGGTTAGGGTTAGGGTTAGGGTTAGTTTTCTCTTAGGGTTAGGGTTCGTGTTAGGCTTAGGGTTAGGGTTAGGGTAAGGGTTCTCTTACGGTTAGGGTTACGGTTAGGGTTAGTGTTCTCTTAGATTTAGGTTTAGGGTTAGGTTTAGGGTTAGGGTTAGTGTTCTCTTACGTTTAGGGTTAGGGTTAGGTTTAGGGTTAGTGTTCTCTGATGATTAGGGTTAGGGTTAGGGTTTGGGTTAGGGTTAGGGTTAGGGATAGTGTTCTCTTAGGGTTTGGGTTAGGGTTAGGGTTAGGGTTACGGTTAGGTTTAGGTTTAGGGTTAGGATTAGGGTTAGGGTTAGGATTAGCGTTAGTGTTCTCTTAGGGTTAGGGTTAGGGTTAGGGTTAGTGTTCTCTTAGGGTTATGGTTAGGGTTAGTTTTAGGGTTAGTGGTAGGGTTAGTGTTAGGGTTAGTGTTCTCTTAGAGTTAGGGTTAGGGTTAGGGTTAGGGTTTGGGTTAGGGCTAAGGTTAGGGTTAGGGCTAGGGTATGGGTTAGGGTTCGGGTTAGGGTTGGGGTTAGGTTTGGGGTTAGGGTTAGGGTTGGATTAGTGTTTGGGTTAGGGGTTAAGTTTAGGGATAGGGTTAGTGTTAGGTTTATGGTTAGGTTAGGGTTCGGGTTAGGGTTACAGTTAGGTTAGAGTTAGGGATTAGTGTTTGGGTTAGGGGTTAGGGTTAAAGATAGGGTTAGGGTTAGGGTTAGGGTTCTTTTAGGGTTAGGGTTAGGGTTAGGGTTAAAATTAGGTTTAGGGTTAGGGTTAGGGTTAGGGTTAGTGTTAGGGTCTTAGAGTTAGGGTTAGGGTTTGGGTTCGGGTTAGGGTTAGGGTTAGTGTTACGTTTAGGGTTAGGGTTAGGGTTCGAGTTAGTGTCTTAGGTTTAGGGTTCAGGTTAAGGTTAAGGTTCGGGTAAGGGTTAGGGTTAGGGTTAGGGTTCTGTTAGGCTTAGGGTTAGGGTTAGGGTTAGGGTTAGGGTTAGGGTTAGGGTTAAGGTTAGGGTTAGGTTTAGGGTTACGGCCAGGGTTAGGGTTAGGGTTAGGGTTAGGTTAGGGTTAGTGTTCTCTTAGGGTTAGGGTTAGGGTTAGGGTTAGGTTTAGGGTTAGGGTTAGGGTTAGGGTTAGGGTTAGGTTTAGGGTTAGGTTTAGGTTTAGGGTTAGGGTTTGGGTTAGTGTTAGGGTTAGTGTTCTCTTAGTGTTAGGGTTAGGTTTCTCTTAGGGTTAGGGTTAGGGTTAGGGTTAGGGTTAGGGTTAGTTTTCTCTTAGGGTTAGGGTTCGTGTTAGGCTTAGGGTTAGGGTTAGGGTTAGGGTAAGGGTTCTCTTACGGTTAGGGTTACGGTTAGGGTTAGTGTTCTCTTAGAGTTAGGTTTAGGGTTAGGTTTAGGGTTAGGGTTAGTGTTCTCTTACGTTTAGGGTTAGGGTTAGTTTTAGGGTTAGTGTTCTCTGATGATTAGGGTTAGGGTTAGGGTTAGGGTTAGGGTTAGTTTTCTCTTAGGGTTAGGGTTAGGGTTAGGGTTAGGGTTAGGGTTAGGGTTAGGGTAAGGGTTAGGGTTAGGGTTTGGGTTAGGGTTAGGGTTAGGGTTAGGGATAGTGTTCTCTTAGGGTTTGGGTTAGGGTTAGGGTTAGTGTTCTCTTACGGTTAGGGTTAAGGTTAGGGTTAGGGTTAGGGTTAGGGTTAGTGTTAGGGTTAGTGTTCACTTACGGTTAGGGTTAGGGTTAGGGTTAGGGTTAGGGTAAGGGTTAGGGTTCTCTTAAGGTTAGGGTTAGGGTTAGGGTTAGGGTTAGGGTTAGGGTTAGTGTTAGGTTTAGGGTTAGGGCTAGGGTTAGGGTTTGGGGTAGGGTTCGGATTAGGGTTTGGGTTAAGGTTAAAGTAAGGGTTTGGGTTAGGGTTAGGTTTAGGGTTAGGCTTAGGGTTAGTGTTCTCTTACGGTTAGGGTTAGGGTTAGGGTTAGGGTTACGGTTAGGGTTAGGGTTAGGGTTAGGGTTAGGATTAGCGTTAGGGTTCTCTTAGGGTTAGGGTTAGGTTTAGGGTTAGAGTTAGGTTTAGGGTTAGTGTTTTATGGTTAGGGTTAGAGTTAGGGTTAGGTTTAGGGTTAGGGTTAGGGTTAGGGTTAGTGTTCTCTTAGGGTTAGGGTTAGAGTTAGGGTTAGATTTAGGGTTAGGGTTAGGGTTAGGGTTAGGGTTAGGTTTAGTGTTGTCTTAGGGTTATGGTTAGGGTTAGGGTTAGGGTTAGGGTTAGTGTTTTCTTACGGTTAGGGTTAGGGTTAGGGTTAGGGATAGGTTTAGGGTTAGGGTTAGGGTTAGGGTTAGGGTTAGGGTTAGGGTTAGGGTTAGGGTTAGGATTAGGGTCAGGGTTAGGGTTAGGTTTAGGGTTAGGGTTAGGGTTAGGTTAGTGTTCTCTTAGGGTTATAGTTAGGGTTAGTGTTAGGATTAGGGTTAGGGTTAAGGTTAGGGTTAGGTTTAGGGTTCTCTTAGGGTTAGGGTTAGGGTTAATGTTAGGTTTAGGGTTAGGGTTAGGGTTAACGTTATTGTTCGGGTTAGGGTTAGGGTTAGCGTTAGCGTTAGCGTTAGTGTTAGGGTTAGGGTTAGCGTTAGGGTTAGGGTTAGGGTTAGGTTTAGGGTTAGGGTTAGGGTTAGGGTTAGGGTTCTCTTAAGGTTAGGGTTAGGGTTAGGGTTAGGGTTAGGGTTAGGGTTAGGGTTAGTGTTAGGGTTAGTGTTCACTTACGGTTAGGGTTAGGGTTAGGGTTAGGGTTAGGGTTAGGGCAAGGGTTAGGGTTAATGTTAGGGTTAGGGTTAGGGTTAGGGTTAGGGTTAGGGTTAGGTTTAGGGTTAGGGTTAGTGTTCTCTTAGGGTTAGGGTTAGGGTTAGGGTTAGGGTTAGGGTTAGGGTAAGGGTTAGGGTTAGGGTTAGGGTTAGAGTTAGGGCTAGGGTTAGGGTTAGGTTTAACGTTAGGGTTAGGTTTAGGGTTAGGGTTAGGGTTAGGGTTCTCTTAGGGTTGGGGTTAGGGTTAGGGTTAGGGTTAGGGTTAGGGTTAGGGTTAGTTTTCTCTTAGGGTTAGGGTTCGTGTTAGGCTTAGGGTTAGGGTTAGGGTAAGGGTTCTCTTACGGTTAGGGTTACGGTTAGGGTTAGTGTTCTCTTAGATTTAGGTTTAGGGTTAGGTTTAGGTTTAGGGTTAGTGTTCTCCTACGTTTAGGGTTAGGGTTAGGTTTAGGGTTAGTGTTCTCTGATGATTAGGGTTAGGGTTAGGGTTTGGGTTAGGGTTAGGGTAAGGGATAGTGTTCTCTTAGGGTTTGGGTTAGGGTTAGGGTTAGGGTTACGGTTAGGTTTAGGTTTAGGGTTAGGATTAGGGTTAGGGTTAGGATTAGCGTTAGTGTTCTCTTAGGGTTAGGGTTAGGGTTAGGGTTAGTGTTCTCTTAGGGTTATGGTTAGGGTTAGTTTTAGGGTTAGTGGTAGGGTTAGTGTTAGGGTTAGTGTTCTCTTAGAGTTAGGGTTAGGGTTAGGGTTAGGGTTTGGGTTAGGGCTAAGGTTAGGGTTAGGGCTAGGGTATGGGTTAGGGTTCGGGTTAGGGTTGGGGTTAGGTTTGGGGTTAGGGTTAGGGTTGGATTAGTGTTTGGGTTAGGGGTTAAGTTTAGGGATAGGGTTAGTGTTAGGTTTATGGTTAGGTTAGGGTTCGGGTTAGGGTTACA
>NW_028181049.1:45000-46000 GCF_964211825.1 Aythya ferina
GGGTTAGGGTTAGGGTTAGGGTTAGGTTTAGGGTTAGGATTAGCGTTAGTGTTCTCTTAGGGTTAGGGTTAGGGTTAGGGTTTGGGTGAGGGTTAGGGTTAGGGTTAGGGTTAGAGTTAGGTTTAGGGTTAGGGTTAGGGTTAGGCTCTGGATTAGCGTTAGGGTTCTCTTAGGGTTAGTGTTAGGGTTAGTGTTAGGATTAGCGTTAATTTTCTCTTAGGGTAAAGGTTCCGGTTAGCGTTAGGGTTAGGGTTAGAGTTAGGGTTAGAATTAGGGTTGGCGTCAGGGTTAGGGTTAGGGTTAGGGTTAGGGTTAGGGTTAGGGTTAGGGTTAGGGTTAGGGTTAAGGTTAGGGTTAGGGTTAGGGTTAGGGTTAGGTTTAGGGTTAGTATTAGCGTTAGTGTTCTCTTAGGGTTAGGGTTAGGGTTAGGGTTAGGTTTAGGGTTACGGTTAGGGTTAGGGTTTGGGTTAGGGTTAGGGTTAGGGTTAGGGTTAGGGCTAGGGTTAGGATTAGGGTTGGCGTTAGGGTTAGGGTTAGGGTTAGGGTTAGGTTTAGGGTTACGGTTAGGGTTAGGGTTAGGGTTAGGGTTAGGGTTAGGGTTAGGGTTAGGGTTAGGGTTAGGGTTAGGGTTAGTATTAGCGTTAGTGTTCTCTTAGGGTTAGGGTTAGGGTTAGTGTTAGGGTTACGGTTAGGGTTAGGGTTTGGGTTAGGGTTAGGGTTAGGATTAGCGTTAGGGTTCTCTTAGGGTAGGGTTAGGGTTAGTGTTAGGATTAGCCTTAATTTTGTCTTAGGGTAAAGGTTACGGTTTGGGTTAGCGTTAGGGTTAGGGTTAGGGTTAGGGTTAGGGTTAGTATTAGGGTTGGCGTTAGGGTTAGGGTTAGGGTTAGGGTTAGGGTTAGGGTTAGGGTTAGGGTTAGGGTTAGGGTTAGGGTTAGGGTTAGGGTTAGGGTTAGGGTTAGGGTTAGCGTTAGTGTTCTCTTAGGGTTAGGGTTAGGGTTAG
>NW_028181048.1:0-45476 GCF_964211825.1 Aythya ferina
CACTTTTCCAACACGATGACCAACGAGAACCCAACAAAACCCAACGGAGACCCCAAATACGTCAAAAAACACCCCAAACAAGAACGGCATCACCACCAAAACTGGAAGAAAATCCCCCAAAACCATAGATCCACCCCAAAGACACCCTAAAACCTACCTGATGTTCTCCAAAAACCACAATCCAATCCTATTTAACATAATGACAAACAGAACCCAACAAAACCTAATGGAGACACCAAAACACGTCAAAAACACCCCAAACAAGAACGGCATCACCACCAAAACTGGAAGAAAATCCCCCAAAACCATAGATCCACCCCAAAACCACCCTAAAACTACCTGATGTTCTCCAAAACCCACAATCCAATCCTATTTAACATAATGACAAACAAGAACCCAACAAAACCTAATGGAGACCCCAAAACACGTAAAAAACACCCCCAAAAATATCGGCATCACCCCCAAAACTGGAAGAAAATCCCCCAAAACCATAGATCCACCCCAAAACCACCCTAAACCTACCTGATTTTCTCCAAAACCCACAATCCACTCCTATTTAACATAATGACAAACAAGAACCCAACAAAACCTAAATGGAGACCCCAAAACACGTAAAAAACACCCCAAAAAATATCGGCATCACCCCAAAACTGGAAGAAAATACGCCAAACCATAGATCCACCCCAAAACCACCCTAAACCTACCTGATGTTCTCCAAAACCCACAATTTACCCTTTTCCACCATGATAACCAACGAGAACCCAACAGAACCCAACAGAGACCCCAAAAAACGTCAAAAACACCCCAAACAAGAACGGCATCACCACCAAAACTGGAAGAAAATCCCCCAAAACCATAGATCCACCCCAAAACCACCCTAAAACTACCTGATGTTCTCCAAAAACCACAATTTACCCTTTTCCAACACGATGACCAACGAGAACCCAACAGAACCCAACAGAGACCCCCAAAAACGTCAAAACACCCCAAACAAGAACGGCATCACCACCAAAACTGGAAGAAAATCCCCCAAAACCATAGATCCACCCCAAAACCACCCTAAAACTACCTGATGTTCTCCAAAACCCACAATCCACTCCTATTTAACATAATGACAAACAAGAACCCAACAAAACCTAATGGAGACCCCAAAACACGTAAAAAACACCCCAAAAAATATCGGCATCACCACCAAAACTGGAAGAAAATCCCCAAAACCATAGATCCACCCCAAAGACACCCTAAACCTACCTGATGTTCTCCAAAACAACAATTTACACTTTTCCAACACGATGACCAACGAGAACCCAACAGAACCCAACAGAGACCCCAAAAAACGTCAAAAACACCCAAACAAGAACGGCATCACCACCAAAACTGGAAGAAAATCCCCCAAAACCATAGATCCACTCCAAAACCACCCTAAAACTACCTGATGTTCTCCAAAAACCACAATCCAATCCTATTTAACATAATGACAAACAAGAACCCAACAAAACCTAATAGAGACCCCAAAACACGTAAAAAACACCCCAAAAAATATCGGCATCACCCCCAAAACTGGAAGAAAATCCCCCAAAACCATAGATCCACCCCAAAACCACCCTAAACCTACCTGATTTTCTCCAAAAACCACAATTTACCCTTTTCCACCATGATAACCAACGAGAACCAAACAAAACCAAACGGAGACCCCAAAAAACGTCAAAAACAGCCCAAACAAGAACGGCATCACCACCAAAACTGGAAGAAAATCCCCCAAAACCATAGATCCACCCCAAAGACACCGTAAACCTACCTGATGTTCTCCAAAACCACAATTTACCCTTTTCCAACACGATGACCAACGAGAACCCAACAGAACCCAACAGAGACCCCAAAAAACGTCAAAAACACCCCAAACAAGAACGGCATCACCACCAAAACTGGAAGAAAATACGCCAAAAACATAGATCCACCCCAAAACCACCCTAAACCTACCTGATGTTCTCCAAAAACCACAATTTACCCTTTTCCAACACGATGACCAACGAGAACCCAACAGAACCCAACAGAGACCCCAAAAACGTCAAAAACACCCCAAACAAGAACGGCATCACCACCAAAACTGGAAGAAAATCCCCCAAAACCATAGATCCACTCCAAAACCACCCTAAAACTACCTGATGTTCTCCAAAAACCACAATTTACCCTTTTCCAACACGATGACCAACGAGAACCCAACAGAACCCAACAGAGACCCCAAAAAACGTCAAAAACACCCCAAACAAGAACGGCATCACCACCAAAACTGGAAGAAAATCCCCCAAAACCATAGATCCACTCCAAAACCACCCTAAAACTACCTGATGTTCTCCAAAAACCACAATCCAATCCTATTTAACATAATGACAAACAAGAACCCAACAAAACCTAATGGAGACACCAAAACACGTCAAAAACACCCCAAAAAATATCGGCATCACCCCCAAAACTGGAAGAAAATCCCCCAAAACCATAGATCCACCCCAAAACCACCCTAAACCTACCTGATGTTCTCCAAAAACCACAATTTACCCTTTTCCAACACGATGACCAACGAGAACCCAACAGAACCCAACAGAGACCCCAAAAAACGTCAAAAACACCCCAAACAAGAACGGCATCACCACCAAAACTGGAAGAAAATCCCCCAAAACCATAGATCCACCCCAAAGACACCCTAAACCTACCTGATGTTCTCCAAAAACCACAATCCACACCTATTTAACATAATGACAAACAAGAACCCAACAAAACCTAATGGAGACACCAAAACACGTCAAAAACACCCCAAACAAGAACGGCATCACCACCAAAACTGGAAGAAAATCCCCCAAAACCATAGATCCACCCCAAAACCACCCTAAAACTACCTGATGTTCTCCAAAACCCACAATCCAATCCTATTTAACATAATGACAAACAAGAACCCAACAAAACCTAATGGAGACCCCAAAACACGTAAAAAACACCCCCAAAAATATCGGCATCACCACCAAAATTGGAAGAAAATCCCCCAAAACCATAGATCCACCCCAAAGACACCCTAAACCTACCTGATGTTCTCCAAAACAACAATTTACACTTTTCCAACACGATGACCAACGAGAACCCAACAAAACCCAACGGAGACCCCAAAATACGTCAAAAACACCCCAAACAAGAACGGCATCACCACCAAAACTGGAAGAAAATCCCCCAAAACCATAGATCCACCCCAAAGACACCCTAAACCTACCTGATGTTCTCCAAAAACCACAATCCAATCCTATTTAACATAATGACAAACAAGAACCCAACAAAACCTAATGGAGACACCAAAACACGTCAAAAACACCCCAAACAAGAACGGCATCACCCCCAAAACTGGAAGAAAATCCCCCAAAACCATAGATCCACCCCAAAACCACCCTAAACCTACCTGATGTTCTCCAAAAACCAAAATCCAATCCTATTTAACATAATGACAAACAAGAACCCGACAAAACCTAATGGAGACCCCAAAACACGTAAAAAACACCCCAAAAAATATCGGCATCACCCCCAAAGCTGGAAGAAAATCCCCCAAAACCATAGATCCACCCCAAAACCACCCTAAACCTACCTGATTTTCTCCAAAACCCACAATTTACCCTTTTCCATTATGATAACCAACGAGAACCCAACAAAACCAAACGGAGACCCCAAAAAACGTCAAAAACAGCCCAAACAAGAACGGCATCACCCCCAAAACTGGAAGAAAATCCCCCAAAACCATAGATCCACCCCAAAGACACCGTAAACCTACCTGATGTTCTCCAAAACCACAATTTACCCTTTTCCAACACGATGACCAACGAGAACCCAACAGAACCCAACAGAGACCCCAAAAAACGTCAAAAACACCCCAAACAAGAACGGCATCACCCCCAAAACTGGAAGAAAATCCCCCAAAACCATAGATCCACCCCAAAACCACCCTAAACCTACCTGATGTTCTCCAAAAACCACAATTTACCCTTTTCCAACACGATGACCAACGAGAACCCAACAGAACCCAAAAGAGACCCCAAAAAACGTCAAAAACACCCCAAACAAGAACGGCATCACCACCAAAACTGGAAGAAAATCCCCCAAAACCATAGATCCACTCCAAAACCACCCTAAAACTACCTGATGTTCTCCAAAAACCACAATTTACCCTTTTCCAACACGATGACCAACGAGAACCCAACAGAACCCAACAGAGACCCCAAAAAACGTCAAAAACACCCCAAACAAGAACGGCATCACCACCAAAACTGGAAGAAAATCCCCCAAAACCATAGATCCACTCCAAAACCACCCTAAAACTACCTGATGTTCTCCAAAAACCACAATCCAATCCTATTTAACATAATGACAAACAAGAACCCAACAAAACCTAATGGAGACCCCAAAACACGTCAAAAACACCCCAAAAAATATCGGCATCACCCCCAAAACTGGAAGAAAATCCCCCAAAACCATAGATCCACCCCAAAACCACCCTAAACCTACCTGATTTTCTCCAAAACCCACAATTTACCCTTTTCCACCATGATAACCAACGAGAACCCAACAAAACCAAACGGAGACCCCAAAAAACGTCAAAAACACCCCAAACAAGAACGGCATCGCCCCCAAAACTGGAAGAAAATTCCCCAAAACCATAGATCCACCCCAAAGACACCCTAAACCTACCTGATGTTCTCCAAAAACCACAATCCAATCCTATTTAACATAATGACAAACAAGAACCCAACAAAACCTAATGGAGACACCAAAACACGTCAAAAACACCCCAAACAAGAACGGCATCACCCCCAAAACTGGAAGAAAATCCCCCAAAACCATAGATCCACCCCAAAACCACCCTAAAACTACCTGATGTTCTCCAAAAACCAAAATCCAATCCTATTTAACATAATGACAAACAAGAACCCGACAAAACCTAATGGAGACCCCAAAACACGTAAAAAACACCCCAAAAAATATCGGCATCACCCCCAAAGCTGGAAGAAAATCCCCCAAAACCATAGATCCACCCCAAAACCACCCTAAACCTACCTGATTTTCTCCAAAACCCACAATTTACCCTTTTCCATTATGATAACCAACGAGAACCCAACAAAACCAAACGGAGACCCCAAAAAACGTCAAAAACAGCCCAAACAAGAACGGCATCACCCCCAAAACTGGAAGAAAATCCCCCAAAACCATAGATCCACCCCAAAGACACCCTAAACCTACCTGATGTTCTCCAAAACCACAATTTACCCTTTTCCAACACGATGACCAACGAGAACCCAACAGAACCCAACAGAGACCCCAAAAAACGTCAAAAACACCCCAAACAAGAACGGCATCACCACCAAAACTGGAAGAAAATCCCCCAAAACCATAGATCCACCCCAAAGACACCCTAAACCTACCTGATGTTCTCCAAAAACCACAATCCACACCTATTTAACATAATGACAAACAAGAACCCAACAAAACCTAATGGAGACACCAAAACACGTCAAAAACACCCCAAACAAGAACGGCATCACCACCAAAACTGGAAGAAAATCCCCCAAAACCATAGATCCACCCCAAAACCACCCTAAAACTACCTGATGTTCTCCAAAAACCACAATTTACCCTTTTCCAACACGATGACCAACGAGAACCCAACAGAACCCAACAGAGACCCCAAAAAACGTCAAAAACACCCCAAACAAGAACGGCATCACCCCCAAAACTGGAAGAAAATCCCCCAAAACCATAGATCCACCCCAAAACCACCCTAAACCTACCTGATTTTCTCCAAAACCCACAATTTACCCTTTTCCACCATGATAACCAACGAGAACCCAACAAAACCAAACGGAGACCCCAAAAAACGTCAAAAACAGCCCAAACAAGAACGGCATCACCACCAAAACTGGAAGAAAATCCCCCAAAACCATAGATCCACCCCAAAGACACCGTAAACCTACCTGATGTTCTCCAAAACCACAATTTACCCTTTTCCAACACGATGACCAACGAGAACCCAACAGAACCCAACAGAGACCCCAAAAAACGTCAAAAACACCCCAAACAAGAACGGCATCACCACCAAACCTGGAAGAAAATCCCCCAAAACCATAGATCCACCCCAAAACCACCCTAAACCTACCTGATGTTCTCCAAAAACCACAATTTACCCTTTTCCAACACGATGACCAACGAGAACCCAACAGAACCCAACAGAGACCCCAAAAAACGTCAAAAACACCCCAAACAAGAACGGCATCGCCCCCAAAACTGGAAGAAAATCCTCCAAAACCATAGATCCACTCCAAAACCACCCTAAAACTACCTGATGTTCTCCAAAAACCACAATTTACCCTTTTCCAACACGATGACCAACGAGAACCCAACAGAACCCAACAGAGACCCCAAAAAACGTCAAAAACACCCCAAACAAGAACGGCATCACCACCAAAACTGGAAGAAAATCCCCCAAAACCATAGATCCACTCCAAAACCACCCTAAAACTACCTGATGTTCTCCAAAAACCACAATCCAATCCTATTTAACATAATGACAAACAAGAACCCAACAAAACCTAATGGAGACCCCAAAACACGTAAAAAACACCCCAAAAAATATCGGCATCACCCCAAAAACTGGAAGAAAATCCCCCAAAACCATAGATCCACCCCAAAACCACCCTAAACCTACCTGATGTTCTCCAAAACCCATAATTTACCCTTTTCCACCATGATAACCAAACGAGAACCCAACAAAACCAAACAGAGACCCCAAAAAACGTCAAAAACACCCCAAACAAGAACGGCATCGCCCCCAAAACTGGAAGAAAATCCCCCAAAACCATAGATCCACCCCAAAGACACCCTAAACCTACCTGATGTTCTCCAAAACCCACAATCCACACCTATTTAACATAATGACAAACAAGAACCCAACAAAACCTAATGGAGACACCAAAACACGTCAAAAACACCCCAAACAAGAACGGCATCACCACCAAAACTGGAAGAAAATCCCCCAAAACCATAGATCCACTCCAAAACCACCCTAAAACTACCTGATGTTCTCCAAAAACCACAATCCAATCCTATTTAACATAATGACAAACAAGAACCCAACAAAACCTAATGGAGACCCCAAAACACGTAAAAAACACCCCAAAAAATATCGGCATCACCCCCAAAACTGGAAGAAAATCCCCCAAAACCATAGATCCACCCCAAAACCACCCTAAACCTACCTGATGTTCTCCAAAACCCACAATTTACCCTTTTCCACCATGATAACCAACGAGAACCCAACAAAACCAAACAGAGACCCCAAAAAACGTCAAAAACACCCCAAACAAGAACGGCATCGCCCCCAAAACTGGAAGAAAATCCCCAAAACCATAGATCCACCCCAAAGACACCCTAAAACTACCTGATGTTCTCCAAAACCAACAATCCACACCTATTTAACATAATGACAAACAAGAACCCAACAAAACCTAATGGAGACACCAAAACACGTCAAAAACACCCCAAACAAGAACGGCATCACCACCAAAACTGGAAGAAAATCCCCCAAAACCATAGATCCACCCCAAAGACACCCTAAACCTACCTGATGTTCTCCAAAAACCACAATTTACCCTTTTCCAACACGATGACCAACGAGAACCCAACAGAACCCAACAGAGACCCCAAAAAACGTCAAAAACACCCCAAACAAGAACGGCATCACCCCCAAAACTGGAAGAAAATCCCCCCAAAACCATAGATCCACCCCAAAACCACCCTAAAACTACCTGATGTTCTCCAAAAACCACAATCCACTCCTATTTAACATAATGACAAACAAGAACCCAACAAAACCTAATGGAGACCCCAAAACACGTAAAAAACACCCCAAAAAATATCGGCATCACCCCCAAAACTGGAAGAAGATCCCCCAAAACCATAGATCCACCCCAAAACCACCCTAAACCTACCTGATGTTCTCCAAAACCCACAATTTACCCTTTTCCACCATGATAACCAACGAGAACCCAACAAAACCCAACGGAGACCCCAAAAAACGTCAAAAACACCCAAACAAGAACGGCATCGCCCCCAAAACTGGAAGAAAATCCCCCAAAACCATAGATCCACCCCAAAGACACCCTATACCTACCTGATGTTCTCCAAAAACCACAATTTACCCTTTTCCAAAACGATGACCAACGAGAACCCAACAGAACCCAACAGAGACCCCAAAAAACGTCAAAAACACCCCAAACAAGAACGGCATCACCACCAAAACTGGAAGAAAATCCCCCAAAACCATAGATCCACCCCAAAGACACCCTAAACCTACCTGATGTTCTCCAAAAACCACAATTTACCCTTTTCCAACACGATGACCAACGAGAACCCAACAGAACCCAACAGAGACCCCAAAAAACGTCAAAAACACCCCAAACAAGAACGGCATCACCACCAAAACTGGAAGAAAACCCCCAAAACCATAGATCCACCCCAAAGACACCCTAAACCTACCTGATGTTCTCCAAAACAACAATTTACACTTTTCCAACACGATGACCAACGAGAACCCAACAAAACCCAACGGAGACCCCAAAAAACGTCAAAAACACCCCAAACAAGAACGGCATCACCACCAAAACTGGAAGAAAATCCCCCAAAACCATAGATCCACCCCAAAGACACCCTAAACCTACCTGATGTTCTCCAAAAACCACAATCCACACCTATTTAACATAATGACAAACAAGAACCCAACAAAACCTAAAGGAGACACCAAAACACGTCAAAAACACCCCAAACAAGAACGGCATCACCACCAAAACTCGAAGAAAATCCCCCTAAACCATAGATCCACCCCAAAGACACCCTAAACCTACCTGATGTTCTCCAAAAACCACAATTTACCCTTTTCCAACACGATGACCAACGAGAACCCAACAGAACCCAACAGAGACCCCAAAAAACGTCAAAAACACCCCAAACAAGAACGGCATCACCACCAAAACTGGAAGAAAATCCCCCAAAACTATAGATCCACTCCAAAACCACCCTAAAACTACCTGATGTTCTCCAAAAACCACAAATCCAATCCTATTTAACATAATGACAAACAAGAACCCAACAAAACCTAATGGACACCCCAAAACAAGTAAAAAACACCCCAAAAAATATCGGCATCACCCCCAAAACTGGAAGAAAATCCCCAAAACCATAGATCCACCCCAAAACCACCCTAAACCTACCTGATTTTCTCCAAAACCCACAATTTACCCTTTTCCACCATGATAACCAACGAGAACCCAACAAAACAAACGGAGACCCAAAAAACGTCAAAAACACCCCAAACAAGAACGGCATCGCCCCCAAAACTGGAAGAAAATCCCCCAAGACCATAGATCCACCCCAAAGACACCCTAAACCTACCTGATGTTCTCCAAAAACCACAATTTACCCTTTTCCAACACGATGACCAACGAGAACCCAACAGAACCTAACAGAGACCCCAAAAACGTCAAAAACACCCCAAACAAGAACGGCATCACCACCAAAACTGGAAGAAAATCCCCCAAAACCATAGATCCACCCCAAAGACACCCTAAACCTACCTGATGTTCTCCAAAAACCACAATTTACCCTTTTCCAACACGATGACCAACGAGAACCCAACAGAACCCAACAGAGACCCCAAAAAACGTCAAAAACACCCCAAACAAGAACGGCATCACCACCAAAACTGGAAGAAAATCCCCAAAACCATAGATCCACCCCAAAACCACCCTAAAACTACCTGATGTTCTCCAAAACCCACAATCCACTCCTATTTAACATAATGACAAACAAGAACCCAACAAAACCTAATGGAGACCCCAAAACACGTAAAAAACACCCCAAAAAATATCGGCATCACCCCCAAAACTGGAAGAAAATCCCCCCAAACAATAGATCCACCCCAAAACCACCCTAAACCTACCTGATGTTCTCCAAAAACCACAATTTACCCTTTTCCAACACGATGACCAACGAGGACCCAACAGAACCCAACAGAGACCCCAAAAAACGTCAAAAACACCCCAAACAAGAACGGCATCACCACCAAAACTGGAAGAAAATCCCCCAAAACCATAGATCCACTCCAAAACCACCCTAAAACTACCTGATGTTCTCCAAAAACCACAATTTACCCTTTTCCAACACGATGACCAACGAGAACCCAACAGAACCCAACAGAGACCCCAAAAAACGTCAAAAACACCCCAAACAAGAACGGCATCACCACCAAAACTGGAAGAAAATCCCCCAAAACCATAGATCCACTCCAAAACCACCCTAAAACTACCTGATGTTCTCCAAAAACCACAATCCAATCCTATTTAACATAATGACAAACAAGAACCCAACAAAACCTAATGGAGACCCCAAAACACGTAAAAAACACCCCAAAAAATATCGGCATCACCCCCAAAACTGGAAGAAAATCCCCCAAAACCATAGATCCACCCAAAACCACCCTAAACCTACCTGATTTTCTCCAAACCACAATTTACCCTTTTCCAACACGATGACCAACGAGAACCCAACAGAACCCAACAGAGACCCAAAAACGTCAAAAACACCCAAACAAGAACGGCATCACCCCCAAAACTGGAAGAAAATCCCCCAAAACCATAGATCCACCCCAAAACCACCCTAAACCTACCTGATGTTCTCCAAAAACCACAATTTACCCTTTTCCAACACGATGACCAACGAGAACCCAACAGAACCCAACAGAGACCCCAAAAAACGTCAAAAACACCCCTAACAAGAACGGCATCACCACCAAAACTGGAAGAAAATCCCCCAAAACCATAGATCCACTCCAAAACCACCCTAAAACTACCTGATGTTCTCCAAAAACCACAATTTACCCTTTTCCAACACGATGACCAACGAGAACCCAACAGAACCCAACAGAGACCCCAAAAAACGTCAAAAACACCCCAAACAAGAACGGCATCACCACCAAAACTGGAAGAAAATCCCCCAAAACCATAGATCCACTCCAAAACCACCCTAAAACTACCTGATGTTCTCCAAAAACCACAATCCAATCCTATTTAACATAATGACAAACAAGAACCCAACAAAACCTAATGGAGACACCAAAACACGTCAAAAACACCCCAAAAAATATCGGCATCACCCCCAAAACTGGAAGAAAATCCCCAAAACCATAGATCCACCCCAAAACCACCCTAAACCTACCTGATTTTCTCCAAAACCCACAATTTACCCTTTTCCACCATGATAACCAACGAGAACCCAACAAAACCAAACGGAGACCCCAAAAAACGTCAAAAACACCCCAAACAAGAACGGCATCGCCCCCAAAACTGGAAGAAAATCCCCCAAAACCATAGATCCACCCCAAAGACACCCCTAAACCTACCTGATGTTCTCCAAAACCCACAATCCACACCTATTTAACATAATGACAAACAAGAACCCAACAAAACCTAATGGAGACACCAAAACACGTCAAAAACACCCCAAACAAGAACGGCATCACCACCAAAACTGGAAGAAAATCCCCCAAAACAATAGATCCACCCCAAGACACCCTAAACCTACCTGATGTTCTCCAAAAACCACAATTTACCCTTTTCCAACACGATGACCAACGAGAACCCAACAGAACCCAACAGAGACCCCAAAAAACGTCAAAAACACCCCAAACAAGAACGGCATCACCACCAAAACTGGAAGAAAATCCCCCAAAACCATAGATCCACCCCAAAACCACCCTAAAACTACCTGATGTTCTCCAAAACCCACAATCCAATCCTATTTAACATAATGACAAACAAGAACCCAACAAAACCTAATGGAGACCCCAAAACACGTAAAAAACACCCCAAAAAATATCGGCATCACACCCAAAACTGGAAGAAAATCCCCCAAAACCATAGATCCACCCCAAAGACACCCTAAACCTACCTGATGTTCTCCAAAACAACAATTACACTTTTCCAACACGATGACCAACGAGAACCCAACAAAACCCAACGGAGACCCCAAAAAACGTCAAAAACACCCCAAACAAGAACGGCATCACCACCAAAACTGGAAGAAAATCCCCCAAAACCATAGATCCACCCCAAAGACACCCTAAACCTACCTGATGTTCTCCAAAAACCACAATCCACACCTATTTAACATAATGACAAACAAGAACCCAACAAAACCTAATGGAGACACCAAAACACGTCAAAAACACCCCAAACAAGAACGGCATCACCACCAAAACTGGAAGAAAATCCCCAAAACCATAGATCCACCCCAAAACCACCCTAAAACTACCTGATGTTCTCCAAAACCACAATTTACCCTTTTCCAACACGATGACCAACGAGAACCCAACAGAACCCAACAGAGACCCCAAAAAACGTCAAAAACACCCCAAACAAGAACGGCATCACCCCCAAAACTGGAAGAAAATCCCCCAAAACCATAGATCCACCCCAAAACCACCCTAAACCTACCTGATTTTCTCCAAAACCCACAATTTACCCTTTTCCACCATGATAACCAACGAGAACCCAACAAAACCAAACGGAGACCCCAAAAAACGTCAAAAACAGCCCAAACAAGAACGGCATCACCACCAAAACTGGAAGAAAATCCCCAAAACCATAGATCCACCCCAAAGACACCGTAAAACCTACCTGATGTTCTCCAAAACCACAATTTACCCTTTTCCAACACGATGACCAACGAGAACCCAACAGAACCCAACAGAGACCCCAAAAAACGTCAAAAACACCCCAAACAAGAACGGCATCACCACCAAAACTGGAAGAAAATCCCCCAAAACCATAGATCCACCCCAAAACCACCCTAAACCTACCTGATGTTCTCCAAAAACCACAATTTACCCTTTTCCAACACGATGACCAACGAGAACCCAACAGAACCCAACAGAGACCCCAAAAAACGTCAAAAACACCCCAAACAAGAACGGCATCGCCCCCAAAACTGGAAGAAAATCCTCCAAAACCATAGATCCACTCCAAAACCACCCTAAAACTACCTGATGTTCTCCAAAAACCACAATTTACCCTTTTCCAACACGATGACCAACGAGAACCCAACAGAACCCAACAGAGACCCCAAAAAACGTCAAAAACACCCCAAACAAGAACGGCATCACCACCAAAACTGGAAGAAAATCCCCCAAAACCATAGATCCACCTCCAAAACCACCCTAAAACTACCTGATGTTCTCCAAAAACCACAATCCAATCCTATTTAACATAATGACAAACAAGAACCCAACAAAACCTAATGGAGACCCCAAAACACGTAAAAACACCCCAAAAAATATCGGCATCACCCCCAAAACTGGAAGAAAATCCCCCAAAACCATAGATCCACCCCAAAACCACCCTAAACCTACCTGATGTTCTCCAAAACCCATAATTTACCCTTTTCCACCATGATAACCAACGAGAACCCAACAAAACCAAACAGAGACCCCAAAAAACGTCAAAAACACCCCAAACAAGAACGGCATCGCCCCCAAAACTGGAAGAAAATCCCCCAAAACCATAGATCCACCCCAAAGACACCTAAACCTACCTGATTGTTCTCCAAAACCCACAATCCACACCTATTTAACATAATGACAAACAAGAACCCAACAAAACCTAATGGAGACACCAAAACACGTCAAAACACCCCAAACAAGAACGGCATCACCACCAAAACTGGAAGAAAATCCCCCAAAACCATAGATCCACTCCAAAACCACCCTAAAACTACCTGATGTTCTCCAAAAACCACAATCCAATCCTATTTAACATAATGACAAACAAGAACCCAACAAAACCTAATGGAGACCCCAAAACACGTAAAAAACACCCCAAAAAATATCGGCATCACCCCCAAAACTGGAAGAAAATCCCCCAAAACCATAGATCCACCCCAAAACCACCCTAAACCTACCTGATGTTCTCCAAAACCCACAATTTACCCTTTTCCACCATGATAACCAACGAGAACCCAACAAAACCAAACAGAGACCCCAAAAAACGTCAAAAACACCCCAAACAAGAACGGCATCGCCCCCAAAACTGGAAGAAAATCCCCCAAAACCATAGATCCACCCCAAAGACACCCTAAACCTACCTGATGTTCTCCAAAACCAACAATCCACACCTATTTAACATAATGACAAACAAGAACCCAACAAAACCTAATGGAGACACCAAAACACGTCAAAAACACCCCAAACAAGAACGGCATCACCACCAAAACTGGAAGAAAATCCCCCAAAACCATAGATCCACCCCAAAGACACCCTAAACCTACCTGATGTTCTCCAAAAACCACAATTTACCCTTTTCCAACACGATGACCAACGAGAACCCAACAGAACCCAACAGAGACCCCAAAAAACGTCAAAAACACCCCAAACAAGAACGGCATCACCCCCAAAACTGGAAGAAAATCCCCCAAAACCATAGATCCACCCCAAAACCACCCTAAAACTACCTGATGTTCTCCAAAAACCACAATCCACTCCTATTTAACATAATGACAAACAAGAACCCAACAAAACCTAATGGAGACCCCAAAACACGTAAAAAACACCCCAAAAAATATCGGCATCACCCCCAAAACTGGAAGAAGATCCCCCAAAACCATAGATCCACCCCAAAACCACCCTAAACCTACCTGATGTTCTCCAAAACCCACAATTTACCCTTTTCCACCATGATAACCAACGAGAACCCAACAAAACCCAACGGAGACCCCAAAAAACGTCAAAAACACCCCAAACAAGAACGGCATCGCCCCCAAAACTGGAAGAAAATCCCCCAAAACCATAGATCCACCCCAAAGACACCCTATACCTACCTGATGTTCTCCAAAAACCACAATTTACCCTTTTCCAAAACGATGACCAACGAGAACCCAACAGAACCCAACAGAGACCCCAAAAAACGTCAAAAACACCCCAAACAAGAACGGCATCACCACCAAAACTGGAAGAAAATCCCCCAAAACCATAGATCCACCCCAAAGACACCCTAAAACTACCTGATGTTCTCCAAAACCCACAATCCACACCTATTTAACATAATGACAAACAAGAACCCAACAAAACCTAATGGAGACCCCAAAACACGTAAAAAACACCCCAAAAAATATCGGCATCACCCCAAAACTGGAAGAAAATCCCCCAAAACCATAGATCCACCAGATCCACCCCAAAGACACCCTAAACCTACCTGATGTTCTCCAAAACAACAATTTACACTTTTCCAACACGATGACCAACGAGAACCCAACAAAACCCAACGGAGACCCCAAAAAACGTCAAAAACACCCCAAACAAGAACGGCATCACCACCAAAACTGGAAGAAAATCCCCCAAAACCATAGATCCACCCCAAAGACACCCTAAACCTACCTGATGTTCTCCAAAAACCACAATCCACACCTATTTAACATAATGACAAACAAGAACCCAACAAAACCTAAAGGAGACACCAAAACATTTCAAAAACACCCCAAACAAGAACGGCATCACCACCAAAACTCGAAGAAAATCCCCCTAAACCATAGATCCACCCCAAAGACACCCTAAACCTACCTGATGTTCTCCAAAAACCACAATTTACCCTTTTCCAACACGATGACCAACGAGAACCAACAGAACCCAACAGAGACCCCAAAAAACGTCAAAAACACCCCAAACAAGAACGGCATCACCACCAAAACTGGAAGAAAATCCCCCAAAACTATAGATCCACTCCAAAACCACCCTAAAACTACCTGATGTTCTCCAAAAACCACAATCCAATCCTATTTAACATAATGACAAACAAGAACCCAACAAAACCTAATGGACACCCCAAAACAAGTAAAAAACACCCCAAAAAATATCGGCATCACCCCCAAAACTGGAAGAAAATCCCCCAAAACCATAGATCCACCCCAAAACCACCCTAAACCTACCTGATTTTCTCCAAAACCCACAATTTACCCTTTTCCACCATGATAACCAACGAGAACCCAACAAAACCAAACGGAGACCCCAAAAAACGTCAAAAACACCCCAAACAAGAACGGCATCGCCCCCAAAACTGGAAGAAAATCCCCCAAGACCATAGATCCACCCCAAAGACACCCTAAACCTACCTGATGTTCTCCAAAAACCACAATTTACCCTTTTCCAACACGATGACCAACGAGAACCCAACAGAACCTAACAGAGACCCCAAAAAAACGTCAAAAACACCCCCAAACAAGAACGGCATCACCACCAAAACTGGAAGAAAATCCCCCAAAACCATAGATCCACCCCAAAGACACCCTAAACCTACCTGATGTTCTCCAAAAACCACAATTTACCCTTTTCCAACACGATGACCAACGAGAACCCAACAGAACCCAACAGAGACCCCAAAAAAACGTCAAAAACACCCCAAACAAGAACGGCATCACCACCAAAACTGGAAGAAAATCCCCCAAAACCATAGATCCACCCCAAAACCACCCTAAAACTACCTGATGTTCTCCAAAACCCACAATCCACTCCTATTTAACATAATGACAAACAAGAACCCAACAAAACCTAATGGAGACACCAAAACACGTAAAAAAACACCCCAAAAAATATCGGCATCACCCCCAAAACTGGAAGAAAATCCCCCCAAACAATAGATCCACCCCAAAACCACCCTAAACCTACCTGATGTTCTCCAAAAACCACAATTTACCCTTTTCCAACACGATGACCAACGAGAACCCAACAGAACCCAACAGAGACCCCAAAAAACGTCAAAAACACCCCAAACAAGAACGGCATCACCACCAAAACTGGAAGAAAATCCCCCCAAAACCATAGATCCACTCCAAAACCACCCTAAAACTACCTGATGTTCTCCAAAAACCACAATTTACCCTTTTCCAACACGATGACCAACGAGAACCCAACAGAACCCAACAGAGACCCCAAAAAACGTCAAAAACACCCCAAACAAGAACGGCATCACCACCAAAACTGGAAGAAAATCCCCCAAAACCATAGATCCACTCCAAAACCACCCTAAAACTACCTGATGTTCTCCAAAAACCACAATCCAATCCTATTTAACATAATGACAAACAAGAACCCAACAAAACCTAATGGAGACCCCAAAACACGTAAAAAACACCCCAAAAAATATCGGCATCACCCCCAAAACTGGAAGAAAATCCCCCAAAACCATAGATCCACCCCAAAACCACCCTAAACCTACCTGATTTTCTCCAAAACCCACAATTTACCCTTTTCCACCATGATAACCAACGAGAACCCAACAAAACCAAACGGAGACCCCAAAAAACGTCAAAAACACCCCAAACAAGAACGGCATCGCCCCCAAAACTGGAAGAAAATCCCCCAAGACCATAGATCCACCCCAAAGACACCCTAAACCTACCTGATGTTCTCCAAAAACCACAATTTACCCTTTTCCAACACGATGACCAACGAGAACCCAACAGAACCTAACAGAGACCCCAAAAAACGTCAAAAACACCCCAAACAAGAACGGCATCACCACCAAAACTGGAAGAAAATCCCCCAAAACCATAGATCCACCCCAAAGACACCCTAAACCTACCTGATGTTCTCCAAAAACCACAATTTACCCTTTTCCAACACGATGACCAACGAGAACCCAACAGAACCCAACAGAGACCCCAAAAAACGTCAAAAACACCCCAAACAAGAACGGCATCACCACCAAAACTGGAAGAAAATCCCCCAAAACCATAGATCCACCCCAAAACCACCCTAAAACTACCTGATGTTCTCCAAAACCCACAATCCACTCCTATTTAACATAATGACAAACAAGAACCCAACAAAACCTAATGGAGACCCCAAAACACGTAAAAAACACCCCAAAAAATATCGGCATCACCCCCAAAACTGGAAGAAAATCCCCCCAAACAATAGATCCACCCCAAAACCACCCTAAACCTACCTGATGTTCTCCAAAAACCACAATTTACCCTTTTCCAACACGATGACCAACGAGAACCCAACAGAACCCAACAGAGACCCCAAAAAACGTCAAAAACACCCCAAACAAGAACGGCATCACCACCAAAACTGGAAGAAAATCCCCCAAAACCATAGATCCACTCCAAAACCACCCTAAAACTACCTGATGTTCTCCAAAAACCACAATTTACCCTTTTCCAACACGATGACCAACGAGAACCCAACAGAACCCAACAGAGACCCCAAAAAACGTCAAAAACACCCCAAACAAGAACGGCATCACCACCAAAACTGGAAGAAAATCCCCCAAAACCATAGATCCACTCCAAAACCACCCTAAAACTACCTGATGTTCTCCAAAAACCACAATCCAATCCTATTTAACATAATGACAAACAAGAACCCAACAAAACCTAATGGAGACCCCAAAACACGTAAAAAACACCCCAAAAAATATCGGCATCACCCCCAAAACTGGAAGAAAATCCCCCAAAACCATAGATCCACCCCAAAACCACCCTAAACCTACCTGATTTTCTCCAAAACCCACAATTTACCCTTTTCCACCATGATAACCAACGAGAACCCAACAAAACCAAACGGAGACCCCAAAAAACGTCAAAAACACCCCAAACAAGAACGGCATCGCCCCCAAAACTGGAAGAAAATCCCCCAAAACCATAGATCCACCCCAAAGACACCCTAAACCTACCTGATGTTCTCCAAAACCCACAATCCACACCTATTTAACATAATGACAAACAAGAACCCAACAAAACCTAATGGAGACACCAAAACACGTCAAAAACACCCCAAACAAGAACGGCATCACCACCAAAACTGGAAGAAAATCCCCCAAAACCATAGATCCACCCCAAAACCACCCTAAACCTACCTGATGTTCTCCAAAAAACACAATTTACCCTTTTCCAACACGATGACCAACGAGGACCCAACAGAACCCAACAGAGACCCCAAAAAACGTCAAAAACACCCCAAACAAGAACGGCATCACCACCAAAACTGGAAGAAAATCCCCCAAAACCATAGATCCACTCCAAAACCACCCTAAAACTACCTGATGTTCTCCAAAAACCACAATTTACCCTTTTCCAACACGATGACCAACGAGAACCCAACAGAACCCAACAGAGACCCCAAAAAACGTCAAAAACACCCCAAACAAGAACGGCATCACCACCAAAACTGGAAGAAAATCCCCCTAAACCATAGATCCACTCCAAAACCACCCTAAAACTACCTGATGTTCTCCAAAAACCACAATCCAATCCTATTTAACATAATGACAAACAAGAACCCAACAAAACCTAATGGAGACCCCAAAAAACGTCAAAAACACCCCAAACAAGAACGGCATCGCCCCCAAAACTGGAAGAAAATCCCCCAAAACCATAGATCCACCCCAAAGACACCCTAAACCTACCTGATGTTCTCCAAAACCCACAATCCAATCCTATTTAACATAATGACAAACAAGAACCCAACAAAACCTAATGGAGACCCCAAAACACGTAAAAAACACCCCAAAAAATATCGGCATCACCCCCAAAACTGGAAGAAAATCCCCCAAAACCATAGATCCACCCCAAAACCACCCTAAACCTACCTGATTTTCTCCAAAACCCACAATTTACCCTTTTCCACCATGATAACCAACGAGAACCCAACAAAACCAAACGGAGACCCCAAAAAACGTCAAAAACACCCCAAACAAGAACGGCATCGCCCCCAAAACTGGAAGAAAATCCCCCAAAACCATAGATCCACCCCAAAGACACCCTAAACCTACCTGATGTTCTCCAAAACCCACAATCCACACCTATTTAACATAATGACAAACAAGAACCCAACAAAACCTAATGGAGACACCAAAACACGTCAAAAACACCCCAAACAAGAACGGCATCACCCCCAAAACTGGAAGAAAATCCCCCAAAACCAAAGATCCACCCCAAAACCACCCTAAACCTACCTGATTTTCTCCAAAACCCACAATTTACCCTTTTCCACCATGATAACCAACGAGAACCCAACAAAACCAAACGGAGACCCCAAAAAACGTCAAAAACACCCCAAACAAGAACGGCATCGCCCCCAAAACTGGAAGAAAATCCCCCAAAACCATAGATCCACCCCAAAGACACCCTAAACCTACCTGATGTTCTCCAAAACCCACAATCCACACCTATTTAACATAATGACAAACAAGAACCCAACAAAACCTAATGGAGACACCAAAACACGTCAAAAACACCCCAAACAAGAACGGCATCACCACCAAAACTGGAAGAAAATCCCCCAAAACCATAGATCCACCCCAAAACCACCCTAAACCTACCTGATGTTCTCCAAAAAACACAATTTACCCTTTTCCAACACGATGACCAACGAGGACCCAACAGAACCCAACAGAGACCCCAAAAAACGTCAAAAACACCCCAAACAAGAACGGCATCACCACCAAAACTGGAAGAAAATCCCCCAAAACCATAGATCCACTCCAAAACCACCCTAAAACTACCTGATGTTCTCCAAAAACCACAATTTACCCTTTTCCAACACGATGACCAACGAGAACCCAACAGAACCCAACAGAGACCCCAAAAAACGTCAAAAACACCCCAAACAAGAATGGCATCACCACCAAAACTGGAAGAAAATCCCCCTAAACCATAGATCCACTCCAAAACCACCCTAAAACTACCTGATGTTCTCCAAAAACCACAATCCAATCCTATTTAACATAATGACAAACAAGAACCCAACAAAACCTAATGGAGACCCCAAAAAACGTCAAAAACACCCCAAACAAGAACGGCATCGCCCCCAAAACTGGAAGAAAATCCCCCAAAACCATAGATCCACCCCAAAGACACCCTAAACCTACCTGATGTTCTCCAAAACCCACAATCCACACCTATTTAACATAATGACAAACAAGAACCCAACAAAACCTAATGGAGACACCAAAACACGTCAAAAACACCCCAAACAAGAACGGCATCACCCCCAAAACTGGAAGAAAATCCCCCAAAACCATAGATCCACCCCAAAGACACCCTAAACCTACCTGATGTTCTCCAAAAACCACAATTTACCCTTTTCCAACACGATGACCAACGAGAACCCAACAGAACCCAACAGAGACCCCAAAAAACGTCAAAAACACCCCAAACAAGAACGGCATCACCACCAAAACTGGAAGAAAATCCCCCTAAACCATAGATCCACTCCAAAACCACCCTAAAACTACCTGATGTTCTCCAAAAACCACAATCCAATCCTATTTAACATAATGACAAACAAGAACCCAACAAAACCTAATGGAGACCCCAAAACACGTAAAAAACACCCCAAAAAATATCGGCATCACCCCCAAAACTGGAAGAAAATCCCCCAAAACCATAGATCCACCCCAAAACCACCCTAAACCTACCTGATTTTCTCCAAAACCCACAATTTACCCTTTTCCACCATGATAACCAACGAGAACCCAACAAAACCAAACGGAGACCCCAAAAAACGTCAAAAACACCCCAAACAAGAACGGCATCGCCCCCAAAACTGGAAGAAAATCCCCCAAAACCATAGATCCACCCCAAAGACACCCTAAACCTACCTGATGTTCTCCAAAACCCACAATCCACACCTATTTAACATAATGACAAACAAGAACCCAACAAAACCTAATGGAGACACCAAAACACGTCAAAAACACCCCAAACAAGAACGGCATCACCCCCAAAACTGGAAGAAAATCCCCCAAAACCAAAGATCCACCCCAAAACCACCCTAAACCTACCTGATTTTCTCCAAAACCCACAATTTACCCTTTTCCACCATGATAACCAACGAGAACCCAACAAAACCAAACGGAGACCCCAAAAAACGTCAAAAACACCCCAAACAAGAACGGCATCGCCCCCAAAACTGGAAGAAAATCCCCCAAAACCATAGATCCACCCCAAAGACACCCTAAACCTACCTGATGTTCTCCAAAACCCACAATCCACACCTATTTAACATAATGACAAACAAGAACCCAACAAAACCTAATGGAGACACCAAAACACGTCAAAAACACCCCAAACAAGAACGGCATCACCACCAAAACTGGAAGAAAATCCCCCAAAACCATAGATCCACCCCAAAACCACCCTAAACCTACCTGATGTTCTCCAAAAAACACAATTTACCCTTTTCCAACACGATGACCAACGAGGACCCAACAGAACCCAACAGAGACCCCAAAAAACGTCAAAAACACCCCAAACAAGAACGGCATCACCACCAAAACTGGAAGAAAATCCCCCAAAACCATAGATCCACTCCAAAACCACCCTAAAACTACCTGATGTTCTCCAAAAACCACAATTTACCCTTTTCCAACACGATGACCAACGAGAACCCAACAGAACCCAACAGAGACCCCAAAAAACGTCAAAAACACCCCAAACAAGAACGGCATCACCACCAAAACTGGAAGAAAATCCCCCTAAACCATAGATCCACTCCAAAACCACCCTAAAACTACCTGATGTTCTCCAAAAACCACAATCCAATCCTATTTAACATAATGACAAACAAGAACCCAACAAAACCTAATGGAGACCCCAAAAAACGTCAAAAACACCCCAAACAAGAACGGCATCGCCCCCAAAACTGGAAGAAAATCCCCCAAAACCATAGATCCACCCCAAAGACACCCTAAACCTACCTGATGTTCTCCAAAACCCACAATCCAATCCTATTTAACATAATGACAAACAAGAACCCAACAAAACCTAATGGAGACCCCAAAACACGTAAAAAACACCCCAAAAAATATCGGCATCACCCCCAAAACTGGAAGAAAATCCCCCAAAACCATAGATCCACCCCAAAGACACCCTAAACCTACCTGATGTTCTCCAAAAACCACAATTTACCCTTTTCCAACACGATGACCAACGAGAACCCAACAGAACCCAACAGAGACCCCAAAAAACGTCAAAAACACCCCAAACAAGAACGGCATCACCACCAAAACTGGAAGAAAATCCCCCTAAACCATAGATCCACTCCAAAACCACCCTAAAACTACCTGATGTTCTCCAAAAACCACAATCCAATCCTATTTAACATAATGACAAACAAGAACCCAACAAAACCTAATGGAGACCCCAAAACACGTAAAAAACACCCCAAAAAATATCGGCATCACCCCCAAAACTGGAAGAAAATCCCCCAAAACCATAGATCCACCCCAAAACCACCCTAAACCTACCTGATTTTCTCCAAAACCCACAATTTACCCTTTTCCACCATGATAACCAACGAGAACCCAACAAAACCAAACGGAGACCCCAAAAAACGTCAAAAACACCCCAAACAAGAACGGCATCGCCCCCAAAACTGGAAGAAAACCCCCAAAACCATAGATCCACCCCAAAACCACCCTAAAACTACCTGATGTTCTCCAAAACCCACAATCCACTCCTATTTAACATAATGACAAACAAGAACCCAACAAAACCTAATGGAGACACCAAAACACGTAAAAAACACCCCAAAAAATATCGGCATCACCACCAAAACTGGAAGAAAATCCCCCAAAACCATAGATCCACCCCAAAACCACCCTAAACCTACCTGATGTTCTCCAAAACAACAATTTACACTTTTCCAACACGATGACCAACGAGAACCCAACAAAACCCAACGGAGACCCCAAAAAACGTCAAAAACACCCCAAACAAGAACGGCATCACCACCAAAACTGGAAGAAAATCCCCCAAAACCATAGATCCACCCCAAAGACACCCTAAACCTACCTGATGTTCTCGAAAAACCACAATCCACACCTATTTAACATAATGATAAACAAGAACCCAACAAAACCTAATGGAGACACCAAAACACGTCAAAAACACCCCAAACAAGAACGGCATCACCACCAAAACTGGAAGAAAATCCCCCAAAACCATAGATCCACCCCAAAGACACCGTAAACCTACCTGATGTTCTCCAAAACCACAATTTACCCTTTTCCAACACGATGACCAACGAGAACCCAACAGAACCCAACAGAGACCCCAAAAAACGTCAAAAACACCCCAAACAAGAACGGCATCACCCCCAAAACTGGAAGAAAATCCCCCAAAACCAAAGATCCACCCCAAAACCACCCTAAACCTACCTGATTTTCTCCAAAACCCACAATTTACCCTTTTCCACCATGATAACCAACGAGAACCCAACAAAACCAAACGGAGACCCCAAAAAACGTCAAAAACACCCCAAACAAGAACGGCATCGCCCCCAAAACTGGAAGAAAATCCCCCAAAACCATAGATCCACCCCAAAGACACCCTAAACCTACCTGATGTTCTCCAAAACCCACAATCCACACCTATTTAACATAATGACAAACAAGAACCCAACAAAACCTAATGGAGACACCAAAACACGTCAAAAACACCCCAAACAAGAACGGCATCACCACCAAAACTGGAAGAAAATCCCCCAAAACCATAGATCCACCCCAAAACCACCCTAAACCTACCTGATGTTCTCCAAAAAACACAATTTACCCTTTTCCAACACGATGACCAACGAGGACCCAACAGAACCCAACAGAGACCCCAAAAAACGTCAAAAACACCCCAAACAAGAACGGCATCACCACCAAAACTGGAAGAAAATACCCCAAAACCATAGATCCACTCCAAAACCACCCTAAAACTACCTGATGTTCTCCAAAAACCACAATTTACCCTTTTCCAACACGATGACCAACGAGAACCCAACAGAACCCAACAGAGACCCCAAAAAACGTCAAAAACACCCCAAACAAGAACGGCATCACCACCAAAACTGGAAGAAAATCCCCCTAAACCATAGATCCACTCCAAAACCACCCTAAAACTACCTGATGTTCTCCAAAAACCACAATCCAATCCTATTTAACATAATGACAAACAAGAACCCAACAAAACCTAATGGAGACCCCAAAAAACGTCAAAAACACCCCAAACAAGAACGGCATCGCCCCCAAAACTGGAAGAAAATCCCCCAAAACCATAGATCCACCCCAAAGACACCCTAAACCTACCTGATGTTCTCCAAAACCCACAATCCAATCCTATTTAACATAATGACAAACAAGAACCCAACAAAACCTAATGGAGACCCCAAAACACGTAAAAAACACCCCAAAAAATATCGGCATCACCCCCAAAACTGGAAGAAAATCCCCCAAAACCATAGATCCACCCCAAAACCACCCTAAACCTACCTGATTTTCTCCAAAACCCACAATTTACCCTTTTCCACCATGATAACCAACGAGAACCCAACAAAACCAAACGGAGACCCCAAAAAACGTCAAAAACACCCCAAACAAGAACGGCATCGCCCCCAAAACTGGAAGAAAATCCCCCAAAACCATAGATCCACCCCAAAGACACCCTAAACCTACCTGATGTTCTCCAAAACCCACAATCCACACCTATTTAACATAATGACAAACAAGAACCCAACAAAACCTAATGGAGACACCAAAACACGTCAAAAACACCCCAAACAAGAACGGCATCACCCCCAAAACTGGAAGAAAATCCCCCAAAACCAAAGATCCACCCCAAAACCACCCTAAACCTACCTGATTTTCTCCAAAACCCACAATTTACCCTTTTCCACCATGATAACCAACGAGAACCCAACAAAACCAAACGGAGACCCCAAAAAACGTCAAAAACACCCCAAACAAGAACGGCATCGCCCCCAAAACTGGAAGAAAATCCCCCAAAACCATAGATCCACCCCAAAGACACCCTAAACCTACCTGATGTTCTCCAAAACCCACAATCCACACCTATTTAACATAATGACAAACAAGAACCCAACAAAACCTAATGGAGACACCAAAACACGTCAAAACACCCCAAACAAGAACGGCATCACCACCAAAACTGGAAGAAAATCCCCCAAAACCATAGATCCACCCCAAAACCACCCTAAACCTACCTGATGTTCTCCAAAAAACACAATTTACCCTTTTCCAACACGATGACCAACGAGGACCCAACAGAACCCAACAGAGACCCCAAAAAACGTCAAAAACACCCCAAACAAGAACGGCATCACCACCAAAACTGGAAGAAAATCCCCCAAAACCATAGATCCACTCCAAAACCACCCTAAAACTACCTGATGTTCTCCAAAAACCACAATTTACCCTTTTCCAACACGATGACCAACGAGAACCCAACAGAACCCAACAGAGACCCCAAAAAACGTCAAAAACACCCCAAACAAGAACGGCATCACCACCAAAACTGGAAGAAAATCCCCTAAACCATAGATCCACTCCAAAACCACCCTAAAACTACCTGATGTTCTCCAAAACCCACAATCCAATCCTATTTAACATAATGACAAACAAGAACCCAACAAAACCTAATGGAGACCCCAAAAAAACGTCAAAAACACCCCAAACAAGAACGGCATCGCCCCCCAAAAACTGGAAGAAAATCCCCCAAAACCATAGATCCACCCCAAAGACACCCTAAACCTACTGATGTTCTCCAAAACCCACAATCCACACCTATTTAACATAATGACAAACAAGAACCCAACAAACCTAATGGAGACACACAAAACACGTCCAAAAACACCCCAAACAAGAACGGCATCACCCCCAAAACTGGAAGAAAATCCCCCAAAACCATAGATCCACCCCAAAGACACCCTAAACCTACCTGATGTTTTCCAAAACCACAATTTACCCCTTTTCCAACACGATGACCAACGAGAACCCAACAGAACCCAACAGAGACCCCAAAAAACGTCAAAAACACCCCAAACAAGAACGGCATCACCACCAAAACTGGAAGAAAATCCCCCTAAACCATAGATCCACTCCAAAACCACCCTAAAACTACCTGATGTTCTCCAAAAACCACAATCCAATCCTATTTAACATAATGACAAACAAGAACCCAACAAAACCTAATGGAGACACCAAAACACGTCAAAAACACCCCAAAAAATATCGGCATCACCCCCAAAACTGGAAGAAAATCCCCCAAAACCATAGATCCACCCCAAAACCACCCTAAACCTACCTGATTTTCTCCAAAACCCACAATTTACCCTTTTCCACCATGATAACCAACGAGAACCCAACAAAACCAAACGGAGACCCAAAAACGTCAAAAACACCCCAAACAAGAACGGCATCGCCCCCAAACTGGAAGAAAATCCCCCAAAACCATAGATCCACCCCAAAGACACCCTAAACCTACCTGATGTTCTCCAAAACCCACAATCCACACCTATTTAACATAATGACAAACAAGAACCCAACAAAACCTAATGGAGACACCAAAACACGTCAAAAACACCCCAAACAAGAACGGCATCACCCCCAAAACTGGAAGAAAATCCCCCAAAACCAAAGATCCACCCCAAAACCACCCTAAACCTACCTGATTTTCTCCAAAACCCACAATTTACCCTTTTCCACCATGATAACCAACGAGAACCCAACAAAACCAAACGGAGACCCCAAAAAACGTCAAAACACCCCAAACAAGAACGGCATCGCCCCCAAAACTGGAAGAAAATCCCCCAAAACCATAGATCCACCCCAAAGACACCCTAAACCTACCTGATGTTCTCCAAAACCCACAATCCACACCTATTTAACATAATGACAAACAAGAACCCAACAAAACCTAATGGAGACACCAAAACACGTCAAAAACACCCCAAACAAGAACGGCATCACCACCAAAACTGGAAGAAAATCCCCCAAAACCATAGATCCACCCCAAAACCACCCTAAAACTACCTGATGTTCTCCAAAAAACACAATTTACCCTTTTCCAACACGATGACCAACGAGGACCCAACAGAACCCAACAGAGACCCCAAAAAACGTCAAAAACACCCCAAACAAGAACGGCATCACCACCAAAACTGGAAGAAAATCCCCCAAAACCATAGATCCACTCCAAAACCACCCTAAAACTACCTGATGTTTCTCCAAAAACCACAATTTACCCTTTTCCAACACGATGACCAACGAGAACCCAACAGAACCCAACAGAGACCCCAAAAAACGTCAAAAACACCCCAAACAAGAACGGCATCACCACCAAAACTGGAAGAAAATCCCCCTAAACCATAGATCCACTCCAAAACCACCCTAAAACTACCTGATGTTCTCCAAAAAACCACAATCCAATCCTATTTAACATAATGACAAACAAGAACCCAACAAAACCTAATGGAGACCCCAAAAAACGTCAAAAACACCCCAAACAAGAACGGCATCGCCCCCAAAACTGGAAGAAAATCCCCAAAACCATAGATCCACCCCAAAGACACCCTAAACCTACCTGATGTTCTCCAAAACCCACAATCCACACCTATTTAACATAATGACAAACAAGAACCCAACAAAAACCTAATGGAGACACCAAAACACGTCAAAAACACCCCAAACAAGAACGGCATCACCCCCAAAACTGGAGAAAATCCCCCAAAACCATAGATCCACCCCAAAGACACCCTAAAACCTACCTGATGTTCTCCAAAAACCACAATTTACCCTTTTCCAACACGATGACCAACGAGAACCCAACAGAACCCAACAGAGACCCCAAAAAACGTCAAAAACACCCCAAACAAGAACGGCATCACCACCAAAACTGGAAGAAAATCCCCCTAAACCATAGATCCACTCCAAAACCACCCTAAAACTACCTGATGTTCTCCAAAAACCACAATCCAATCCTATTTAACATAATGACAAACAAGAACCCAACAAAACCTAATGGAGACCCCAAAACACGTAAAAAACACCCCAAAAAATATCGGCATCACCCCCAAAACTGGAAGAAAATCCCCCAAAACCATAGATCCACCCCAAAACCACCCTAAACCTACCTGATTTTCTCCAAAACCCACAATTTACCCTTTTCCACCATGATAACCAACGAGAACCCAACAAAACCAAACGGAGACCCCAAAAAACGTCAAAAAACACCCCAAACAAGAACGGCATCGCCCCCAAAACTGGAAGAAAATCCCCCAAGACCATAGATCCACCCCAAAGACACCCTAAACCTACCTGATGTTCTCCAAAACCCACAATCCACACCTATTTAACATAATGACAAACAAGACCCAACAAAACCTAATGGAGACACCAAAACACGTCAAAAAACACCCCAAACAAGAACGGCATCACCCCCAAAACTGGAAGAAAATCCCCCAAAACCAAAGATCCACCCCAAAACCACCCTAAACCTACCTGATGTTTTCCAAAACCACAATTTACCCTTTTCCAACACGATGACCAACGAGAACCCAACAGAACCCAACAGAGACCCCAAAAAACGTCAAAAACACCCCAAACAAGAACGGCATCACCACCAAAACTGGAAGAAAATCCCCCAAAACCATAGATCCACCCCAAAACCACCCTAAACCTACCTGATGTTCTCCAAAACCCACAATCCACTCCTATTTAACATAATGACAAACAAGAACCCAACAAAACCTAATGGAGACCCCAAAACACGTAAAAAACACCCCAAAAAATATCGGCATCACCACCAAAACTGGAAGAAAATCCCCAAAACCATAGATCCACCCCAAAACCACCCTAAACCTACCTGATGTTCTCCAAAACAACAATTTACACTTTTCCAACACGATGACCAACGAGAACCCAACAAAACCCAACGGAGACCCCAAAAAACGTCAAAAACACCCCAAACAAGAACGGCATCACCACCAAAACTGGAAGAAAATCCCCCAAAACCATAGATCCACCCCAAAGACACCCTAAACCTACCTGATGTTCTCGAAAAACCACAATCAACACCTATTTAACATAATGATAAACAAGAACCCAACAAAACCTAATGGAGACACCAAAAACACGTCAAAAACACCCCAAACAAGAACGGCATCACCACCAAAACTGGAAGAAAATCCCCCAAAACCATAGATCCACCCCAAAGACACCGTAAACCTACCTGATGTTCTCCAAAACCCACAATTTACCCTTTTCCAACACGATGACCAACGAGAACCCAACAGAACCCAACAGAGACCCCAAAAAACGTCAAAAACACCCCAAACAAGAACGGCATCACCCCCAAAACTGGAAGAAAATCCCCCAAAACCATAGATCCACCCCAAAACCACCCTAAACCTACCTGATGTTCTCCAAAAACCACAATTTACCCTTTTCCAACACGATGACCAACGAGAACCCAACAGAACCCAACAGAGACCCCAAAAAACGTCAAAAACACCCCAAACAAGAACGGCATCACCACCAAACTGGAAGAAAATCCCCCTAAACCATAGATCCACCCCAAAGACACCCTAAACCTACCTGATGTTCTCCAAAAACCACAATTTACCCTTTTCCAACACGATGACCAACGAGAACCCAACAGAACCCAACAGAGACCCCAAAAAAACGTCAAAAAACACCCCAAACAAGAACGGCATCCCACCAAAACTGGAAGAAAATCCCCCAAAACTATAGATCCACTCCAAAACCACCCTAAAACTACCTGATGTTCTCCAAAAACCACAATCCAATCCTATTTAACATAATGACAAACAAGAACCCAACAAAACCTAATGGACACCCCAAAACAAGTAAAAAACACCCCAAAAAATATCGGCATCACCCCCAAAACTGGAAGAAAATCCCCAAAACCATAGATCCACCCCAAAACCACCCTAAACCTACCTGATTTTCTCCAAAACCCACAATTTACCCTTTTCCACCATGATAACCAACGAGAACCCAACAAAACCAAACGGAGACCCCAAAAAACGTCAAAAAAAACACAAACAAGAACGGCATCGCCCCCAAAACTGGAAGAAAATCCCCCAAGACCATAGATCCACCCCAAAGACACCCTAAACCTACCTGATGTTCTCCAAAAACCACAATTTACCCTTTTCCAACACGATGACCAACGAGAACCCAACAGAACCCAACAGAGACCCCAAAAAACGTCAAAAACACCCCAAACAAGAACGGCATCACCACCAAAACTGGAAGAAAATCCCCCAAAACCATAGATCCACCCCAAAGACACCCTAAACCTACCTGATGTTCTCCAAAAACCACAATTTACCCTTTTCCAACACGATGACAAACGAGAACCCAACAGAACCCAACAGAGACCCCAAAAAACGTCAAAAACACCCCAAACAAGAACGGCATCACCACCAAAAACTGGAAGAAAATCCCCCAAAACCATAGATCCACCCCAAAACCACCCTAAAACTACCTGATGTTCTCCAAAACCCACAATCCACACCTATTTAACATAATGACAAACAAGAACCCAACAAAACCTAATGGAGACCCCAAAACACGTAAAAAACACCCCAAAAAATATCGGCATCACCACCAAAACTGGAAGAAAATCCCCCCAAACAATAGATCCACCCCAAAACCACCCTAAACCTACCTGATGTTCTCCAAAACAACAATTTACACTTTTCCAACACGATGACCAACGAGAACCCAACAAAACCCAACGGAGACCCCAAAAAACGTCAAAAACACCCCAAACAAGAACGGCATCACCACCAAAACTGGAAGAAAATCCCCCAAAACCATAGATCCACCCCAAAGACACCCTAAACCTACCTGATGTTCTCGAAAAACCACAATCCACACCTATTTAACATAATGATAAACAAGAACCCAACAAAACCTAATGGAGACACCAAAACACGTCAAAAACACCCCAAACAAGAACGGCATCACCACCAAAACTGGAAGAAAATCCCCCAAAACCATAGATCCACCCCAAAGACACCGTAAACCTACCTGATGTTCTCCAAAACCACAATTTACCCTTTTCCAACACGATGACCAACGAGAACCCAACAGAACCCAACAGAGACCCCAAAAAACGTCAAAAACACCCCAAACAAGAACGGCATCACCCCCAAAACTGGAAGAAAATCCCCCAAAACCATAGATCCACCCCAAAACCACCCTAAACCTACCTGATGTTCTCCAAAAACCACAATTTACCCTTTTCCAACACGATGACCAACGAGAACCCAACAGAACCCAACAGAGACCCCAAAAAACGTCAAAAACACCCCAAACAAGAACGGCATCACCACCAAAACTGGAAGAAAATCCCCCAAAACCATAGATCCACTCCAAAACCACCCTAAAACTACCTGATGTTCTCCAAAAACCACAATTTACCCTTTTCCAACACGATGACCAACGAGAACCCAACAGAACCCAACAGAGACCCCAAAAAACGTCAAAAACACCCCAAACAAGAACGGCATCACCACCAAAACTGGAAGAAAATCCCCCAAAACCATAGATCCACTCCAAAACCACCCTAAAAGTACCTGATGTTCTCCAAAAACCACAATCCACTCCTATTTAAGATAATGACAAACAAGAACCCAACAAAACCTAATGGAGACCCCAAAACACTTAAAAAAACACCCCAAAAAATATCGGCATCACCCCCAAAACTGGAAGAAAATCCCCCAAAACCATAGATCCACCCCAAAACCACCCTAAACCTACCTGATTTTCTCCAAAACCCACAATTTACCCTTTTCCACCATGATGACCAACGAGAACCCAACAAAACCAAACGGAGACCCCAAAAAATGTCACAAACACCCCAAACAAGAACGGCATCGCCCCCAAAACTGGAAGAAAATCCCCCAAAACCATAGATCCACCCCAAAGACACCCTAAACCTACCTGATGTTCTCCAAAACCCACAATCCACACCTATTTAACATAATGACAAACAAGAACCCAACAAAACCTAATGGAGACACCAAAACACGTCAAAAACACCCCAAACAAGAACGGCATCACCACCAAAACTGGAAGAAAATCCCCCAAAACCATAGATCCACCCCAAAGACACCCTAAACCTACCTGATGTTCTCCAAAAACCACAATTTACCCTTTTCCAACACGATGACCAACGAGAACCCAACAGAACCCAACAGAGACCCCAAAAAACGTCAAAAACACCCCAAACAAGAACGGCATCACCCCCAAAACTGGAAGAAAATCCCCCAAAACCATAGATCCACCCCAAAACCACCCTAAAACTACCTGATGTTCTCCAAAACCCACAATCCACTCCTATTTAACATAATGACAAACAAGAACCCAACAAAACCTAATGGAGACCCCAAAACACGTAAAAAACACCCCAAAAAATATCGGCATCACCCCCAAAACTGGAAGAAGATCCCCCAAAACCATAGATTCACCCCAAAACCACCCTAAACCTACCTGATGTTCTCCAAAACCCACAATTTACCCTTTTCCACCATGATAACCAACGAGAACCCAACAAAACCAAACGGAGACCCCAAAAAACGTCAAAAACACCCCAAACAAGAACGGCATCGCCCCCAAAACTGGAAGAAAATCCCCCAAAACCATAGATCCACCCCAAAGACACCCTATACCTACCTGATGTTCTCCAAAAACCACAATTTACCCTTTTCCAAAACGATGACCAACGAGAACCCAACAGAACCCAACAGAGACCCCAAAAAACGTCAAAAACACCCCAAACAAGAACGGCATCACCACCAAAACTGGAAGAAAATCCCCCTAAACCATAGATCCACCCCAAAGACACCCTAAACCTACCTGATGTTCTCCAAAAAACACAATTTACCCTTTTCCAACACGATGACCAACGAGAACCCAACAGAACCCAACAGAGACCCCAAAAAACGTCAAAAACACCCCAAACAAGAACGGCATCACCACCAAAACTGGAAGAAAATCCCCCAAAACCATAGATCCACCCCAAAGACACCCTAAACCTACCTGATGTTCTCCAAAACAACAATTTACACTTTTCCAACACGATGACCAACGAGAACCCAACAAAACCCAACGGAGACCCCAAAAAACGTCAAAAACACCCCAAACAAGAACGGCATCACCACCAAAACTGGAAGAAAATCCCCTAAAACCATAGATCCACCCCAAAGACACCCTAAACCTACCTGATGTTCTCCAAAACCCACAATCCACACCTATTTAACATAATGACAAACAAGAACCCAACAAAACCTAATGGAGACACCAAAACACGTCAAAAACACCCCAAACAAGAACGGCATCACCACCAAAACTCGAAGAAAATCCCCCTAAACCATAGATCCACCCCAAAGACACCCTAAACCTACCTGATGTTCTCCAAAAACCACAATTTACCCTTTTCCAACACGATGACCAACGAGAACCCAACAGAACCCAACAGAGACCCCAAAAAACGTCAAAAACACCCCAAACAAGAACGGCATCACCACCAAAACTGGAAGAAAATCCCCCAAAACTATAGATCCACTCCAAAACCACCCTAAAACTACCTGATGTTCTCCAAAAACCACAATCCAATCCTATTTAACATAATGACAAACAAGAACCCAACAAAACCTAATGGACACCCCAAAACAAGTAAAAAACACCCCAAAAAATATCGGCATCACCCCCAAAACTGGAAGAAAATCCCCCAAAACCATAGATCCACCCCAAAACCACCCTAAACCTACCTGATTTTCTCCAAAACCCACAATTTACCCTTTTCCACCATGATAACCAACGAGAACCCAACAAAACCAAACGGAGACCCCAAAAAACGTCAAAAAAAACACAAACAAGAACGGCATCGCCCCCAAAACTGGAAGAAAATCCCCCAAGACCATAGATCCACCCCAAAGACACCCTAAACCTACCTGATGTTCTCCAAAAACCACAATTTACCCTTTTCCAACACGATGACCAACGAGAACCCAACAGAACCCAACAGAGACCCCAAAAAACGTCAAAAACACCCCAAACAAGAACGGCATCACCCCCAAAACTGGAAGAAAATCCCCCAAAACCATAGATCCACCCCAAAGACACCCTAAACCTACCTGATGTTCTCCAAAAACCACAATTTACCCTTTTCCAACACGATGACAAACGAGAACCCAACAGAACCCAACAGAGACCCCAAAAAACGTCAAAAACACCCCAAACAAGAACGGCATCACCACCAAAACTGGAAGAAAATCCCCCAAAACCATAGATCCACCCCAAAACCACCCTAAAACTACCTGATGTTCTCCAAAACCCACAATCCACACCTATTTAACATAATGACAAACAAGAACCCAACAAAACCTAATGGAGACCCCAAAACACGTAAAAAACACCCCAAAAAATATCGGCATCACCACCAAAACTGGAAGAAAATCCCCCCAAACAATAGATCCACCCCAAAACCACCCTAAACCTACCTGATGTTCTCCAAAAACCACAATTTACCCTTTTCCAACACGATGACCAACGAGGACCCAACAGAACCCAACAGAGACCCCAAAAAACGTCAAAAACACCCCAAACAAGAACGGCATCACCCCCAAAACTGGAAGAAAATCCCCCAAAACCATAGATCCACCCCAAAACCACCCTAAACCTACCTGATGTTCTCCAAAAACCACAATTTACCCTTTTCCAACACGATGACCAACGAGGACCCAACAGAACCCAACAGAGACCCCAAAAAACGTCAAAAACACCCCAAACAAGAACGGCATCACCACCAAAACTGGAAGAAAATCCCCCAAAACCATAGATCCACTCCAAAACCACCCTAAAACTACCTGATGTTCTCCAAAAACCACAATTTACCCTTTTCCAACACGATGACCAACGAGAACCCAACAGAACCCAACAGAGACCCCAAAAAACGTCAAAAACACCCCAAACAAGAACGGCATCACCACCAAAACTGGAAGAAAATCCCCCAAAACCATAGATCCACCCCAAAGACACCCTAAACCTACCTGATGTTCTCCAAAACAACAATTTACACTTTTCCAACACGATGACCAACGAGAACCCAACAAAACCCAACGGAGACCCCAAAAAACGTCAAAAACACCCCAAACAAGAACGGCATCACCACCAAAACTGGAAGAAAATCCCCCAAAACCATAGATCCACCCCAAAGACACCCTAAACCTACCTGATGTTCTCGAAAAACCACAATCCACAACTATTTAACATAATGATAAACTAGAACCCAACAAAACCTAATGGAGACACCAAAACACGTCAAAAACACCCCAAACAAGAACGGCATCACCACCAAAACTGGAAGAAAATCCCCCAAAACCATAGATCCACCCCAAAACCACCCTAAAACTACCTGATGTTCTCCAAAAACCACAATTTACCCTTTTCCAACACGATGACCAACGAGAACCCAACAGAACCCAACAGAGACCCCAAAAAACGTCAAAAACACCCCAAACAAGAACGGCATCACCACCAAAACTGGAAGAAAATCCCCCAAAACCATAGATCCACTCCAAAACCACCCTAAAACTACCTGATGTTCTCCAAAAACCACAATCCAATCCTATTTAACATAATGACAAACAAGAACCCAACAAAACCTAATGGAGACCCCAAAACACGTAAAAAACACCCCAAAAAATATCGGCATCACCACCAAAACTGGAAGAAAATCCCCCCAAACAATAGATCCACCCCAAAACCACCCTAAACCTACCTGATGTTCTCCAAAAACCACAATTTACCCTTTTCCAACACGATGACCAACGAGGACCCAACAGAACCCAACAGAGACCCCAAAAAACGTCAAAAACACCCCAAACAAGAACGGCATCACCCCCAAAACTGGAAGAAAATCCCCCAAAACCATAGATCCAAGCCAAAACCACCCTAAACCTACCTGATGTTCTCCAAAAACCACAATTTACCCTTTTCCAACACGATGACCAACGAGGACCCAACAGAACCCAACAGAGACCCCAAAAAACGTCAAAAACACCCCAAACAAGAACGGCATCACCACCAAAACTGGAAGAAAATCCCCCAAAACCATAGATCCACTCCAAAACCACCCTAAAACTACCTGATGTTCTCCAAAAACCACAATTTACCCTTTTCCAACACGATGACCAACGAGAACCCAACAGAACCCAACAGAGACCCCAAAAAACGTCAAAAACACCCCAAACAAGAACGGCATCACCACCAAAACTGGAAGAAAATCCCCCAAAACCATAGATCCACCCCAAAGACACCCTAAACCTACCTGATGTTCTCCAAAACAACAATTTACACTTTTCCAACACGATGACCAACGAGAACCCAACAAAACCCAACGGAGACCCCAAAAAACGTCAAAAACACCCCAAACAAGAACGGCATCACCACCAAAACTGGAAGAAAATCCCCCAAAACCATAGATCCACCCCAAAGACACCCTAAACCTACCTGATGTTCTCGAAAAACCACAATCCACAACTATTTAACATAATGATAAACTAGAACCCAACAAAACCTAATGGAGACACCAAAACACGTCAAAAACACCCCAAACAAGAACGGCATCACCACCAAAACTGGAAGAAAATCCCCCAAAACCATAGATCCACCCCAAAACCACCCTAAAACTACCTGATGTTCTCCAAAAACCACAATTTACCCTTTTCCAACACGATGACCAACGAGAACCCAACAGAACCCAACAGAGACCCCAAAAAACGTCAAAAACACCCCAAACAAGAACGGCATCACCACCAAAACTGGAAGAAAATCCCCCAAAACCATAGATCCACTCCAAAACCACCCTAAAACTACCTGATGTTCTCCAAAAACCACAATCCAATCCTATTTAACATAATGACAAACAAGAACCCAACAAAACCTAATGGAGACCCCAAAACACGTCAAAAACACCCCAAAAAATATCGGCATCACCCCCAAAACTGGAAGAAAATCCCCCAAAACCATAGATCCACCCCAAAACCACCCTAAACCTACCTGATTTTCTCCAAAACCCACAATTTACCCTTTTCCACCATGATAACCAACGAGAACCCAACAAAACCAAACGGAGACCCCAAAAAACGTCAAAAACACCCCAAACAAGAACGGCATCGCCCCCAAAACTGGAAGAAAATCCCCCAAAACCATAGATCCACCCCAAAGACACCCTAAACCTACCTGATGTTCTCCAAAACCCACAATCCACACCTATTTAACATAATGACAAACAAGAACCCAACAAAACCTAATGGATACACCAAAACACGTCAAAAACACCCCAAACAAGAACGGCATCACCCCCAAAACTGGAAGAAAATCCCCCAAAACCATAGATCCACCCCAAAGACACCCTAAACCTACCTGATGTTCTCCAAAAACCACAATTTACCCTTTTCCAACACGATGACCAACGAGAACCCAACAGAACCCAACAGAGACCCCAAAAAACGTCAAAAACACCCCAAACAAGAACGGCATCACCACCAAAACTGGAAGAAAATCCCCCAAAACCATAGATCCACCCCAAAACCACCCTAAACCTACCTGATGTTCTCCAAAACCCACAATCCACTCCTATTTAACATAATGACAAACAAGAACCCAACAAAACCTAATGGAGACCCCAAAACACGTAAAAAACACCCCAAAAAATATCGGCATCACCCCCAAAACTGGAAGAAAATCCCCCAAAACCATAGATCCACCCCAAAGACACCCTAAACCTACCTGATGTTCTCCAAAAACCACAATCCACACCTATTTAACATAATCCCAAAAAACGTCAAAAACACCCCAAACAAGAACGGCATCACCACCAAAACTGGAAGAAAATCCCCAAAACCATAGATCCACCCCAAAGACACCCTAAACCTACCTGATGTTCTCCAAAAACCACAATCCACACCTATTTAACATAATGATAAACAAGAACCAACAAAACCTAATGGAGACACCAAAACACGTCAAAAACACCCCAAACAAGAACGGCATCACCACCAAAACTGGAAGAAAATCCCCCAAAACCATAGATCCACCCCAAAACCACCCTAAACCTACCTGATGTTCTCCAAAAACCATAATTTACCCTTTTCCAACACGATGACCAACGAGAACCCAACAGAACCCAACAGAGACCCCAAAAAACGTCAAAAACACCCCAAACAAGAACGGCATCACCACCAAAACTGGAAGAAAATCCCCCAAAACCATAGATCCACCCCAAAACCACCCTAAAACTACCTGATGTTCTCCAAAACCCACAATCCAATCCTATTTAACATAATGACAAACAAGAACCCAACAAAACCTAATGGAGACCCCAAAACACGTAAAAAACACCCCAAAAAATATCGGCATCACCCCCAAAACTGGAAGAAAATCCCCCAAAACCATAGATCCACCCCAAACCACCCTAAACCTACCTGATTTTCTCCAAAACCCACAATTTACCCTTTTCCACCATGATAACCAACGAGAACCCAACAAAACCAAACGGAGACCCCAAAAACGTCAAAACAGCCCAACAAGAACGGCATCACCCCCAAAACTGAAGAAAAGAAAATACACCCACCCCAAAACCATAGATCCACCCCAAAGACACCCTAAACCTACCTGATGTTCTCCAAAACCACAATTTACCCTTTTCCAACACGATGACCAACGAGAACCCAACAGAACCCAACAGAGACCCCAAAAAACGTCAAAAACACCCCAAACAAGAACGGCATCACCCCCAAAACTGGAAGAAAATCCCCCAAAACCATAGATCCACTCCAAAACCACCCTAAAACTACCTGATGTTCTCCAAAAACCACAATCCAATCCTATTTAACATAATGACAAACAAGAACCCAACAAAACCTAATGGAGACCCCAAAACACGTAAAAAACACCCCAAAAAATATCGGCATCACCCCCAAAACTGGAAGAAAATCCCCCAAAACCATAGATCCACCCCAAAACCACCCTAAACCTACCTGATTTTCTCCAAAACCCACAATTTACCCTTTTCCACCATGATAACCAACGAGAACCCAACAAAACCAAACGGAGACGCCAAAAAACGTCAAAAACACCCAAACAAGAACGGCATCGCCCCCAAAACTGGAAGAAAATCCCCCAAAACCATAGATCCACCCCAAAGACACCCTAAACCTACCTGATGTTCTCCAAAACCCACAATCCACACCTATTTAACATAATGACAAACAAGAACCCAACAAAACCTAATGGAGACACAAAACACGTCAAAAACACCCCAAACAAGAACGGCATCACCCCCAAAACTGGAAGAAAATCCCCCAAAACCATAGATCCACCCCAAAGACACCCTAAACCTACCTGATGTTCTCCAAAAACCACAATTTACCCTTTTCCAACACGATGACCAACGAGAACCCAACAGAACCCAACAGAGACCCCAAAAAACGTCAAAAACACCCCAAACAAGAACGGCATCACCCCCAAAACTGGAAGAAAATCCCCCAAAACCATAGATCCACCCAAAAACCACCCTAAAACTACCTGATGTTCTCCAAAAACCACAATCCACTCCTATTTAACATAATGACAAACAAGAACCCAACAAAACCTAATGGAGACCCCAAAACACGTAAAAAACACCCCAAAAAATACCGGCATCACCCCCAACACTGGAAGAAGATCCCCCAAAACCATAGATCCACCCCAAAACCACCCTAAACCTACCTGATGTTCTCCAAAACCCACAATTTACCCTTTTCCACCATGATAACCAACGAGAACCCAACAAAACCAAACGGAGACCCCAAAAACGTCAAAAACACCCCAAACAAGAACGGCATCGCCCCCAAAACTGGAAGAAAATCCCCCAAAACCATAGATCCACCCCAAAGACACCCTAAACCTACCTGATGTTCTCCAAAACCTCAATTTACCCTTTTCCAAGACGATGACCAACGAGAACCCAACAGAACCCAACAGAGACCCCAAAAAACGTCAAAAACACCCCAAAAAATATCGGCATCACCCCCAAAACTGGAAGAAAATCCCCAAAACCATAGATCCACCCCAAAACCACCCTAAACCTACCTGATTTTCTCCAAAACCCACAATTTACCCTTTTCCACCATGATAACCAACGAGAACCCAACAAACCCAAACGGAAGACCCCAAAAAACGTCAAAAACACCCCAAACAAGAACGGCATCGCCCCCAAACTGGAAGAAAATCCCCCAAAACCATAGATCCACCCCAAAGACACCCTAAACCTACCTGATGTTCTCCAAAACCCACAATCCACACCTATTTAACATAATGACAAACAAGACCCAACAAAACCTAATGGAGACACCAAAACACGTCAAAAACACCCCAAACAAGAACGGCATCACCACCAAAACTGGAAGAAAATCCCCAAAACCATAGATCCACCCCAAAGACACCCTAAACCTACCTGATGTTCTCCAAAAACCACAATTTACCCTTTTCCAACACGATGACCAACGAGAACCCAACAGAACCCAACAGAGACCCCAAAAAAACGTCAAAAACACCCCAAACAAGAACGGCATCACCACCAAAACTGGAAGAAAATCCCCCAAAACCATAGATCCACCCAAAACCACCCTAAAACTACCTGATGTTCTCCAAAACCCACAATCCACTCCTATTTAACATAATGACAAACAAGAACCCAACAAAACCTAATGGAGACCCCAAAACACGTCAAAAACACCCCAAAAAATATCGGCATCACCCCCAAAACTGGAAGAAGATCCCTCAAAACCATAGATCCACTCCAAAACCACCCTAAACCTACCTGATGTTCTCCAAAAACCACAATTACCCTTTTCCACCATGATAACCAACGAGAACCCAACAAAAGCAAACGGAGACCCCAAAAAACGTCAAAAACACCCCAAACAAGAACGGCATCGCCCCCAAAACTGGAAGAAGATCCCCCAAACCATAGATCCACCCCAAAGACACCCTAAACCTACCTGATGTTCTCCAAAAACCACAATTTACCCTTTTCCAACACGATGACCAACGAGAACCCAACAGAACCCAACAGAGACCCCAAAAAACGTCAAAAACACCCCAAACAAGAACGGCATCACCACCAAAACTGGAAGAAAATCCCCCAAAACCATAGATCCACCCCAAAGACACCCTAAACCTACCTGATCTTCTCCAAAACCACAATTTACCCTTTTCCAACACGATGACCAACGAGAACCCAACAGAACCCAACAGAGACCCCAAAAAACGTCAAAAACACCCCAAACAAGAACGGCATCACCACCAAAACTGGAAGAAAATCCCCCAAAACCATAGATCCACCCCAAAGACACCCTAAACCTACCTGATGTTCTCCAAAACAACAATTTACACTTTTCCAACACAATGACCAACGAGAACCCAACAAAACCCAACGGAGACCCCAAAAAACGTCAAAAACACCCCAAACAAGAACGGCATCACCACCAAAACTGGAAGAAAATCCCCCAAAACCATAGATCCACCCCAAAGACACCTAAACCTACCTGATGTTCTCCAAAAACCACAATCCACACCTATTTAACATAATGACAAACAAGAACCCAACAAATCCTAAGGAGACACCAAAACACGTCAAAAACACCCCAAACAAGACGGCATCACCACCAAAACTCGAAGAAAATCCCCCTAAACCATAGATCCACCCCAAAACCACCCTAAACCTACCTGATGTTCTCCAAAAACCACAATTTACCCTTTTCCAACACGATGACCAACGAGAACCCAACAGAACCCAATAGAGACCCCAAAAAACGTCAAAACACCCCAAACAAGAACGGCATCACCACCAAAACTGGAAGAAAATCCCCCAAAACATAGATCCACTCCAAAACCACCCTAAAACTACCTGATGTTCTCCAAAAACCACAATCCAATCCTATTTAACATAATGACAAACAAGAACCCAACAAAACCTAATGGACACCCCAAAACAAGTAAAAAACACCCAAAAAATATCGGCATCACCCCCAAAACTGGAAGAAAATCCCCCAAAACGATAGATCCACCCAAAACAACCCTAAACCTACCTGATTTTCTCCAAAACCCACAATTTACCCTTTTCCACCATGATAACCAACGAGAACCCAACAAAACCAAACGGAGACCCCAAAAAACGTCAAAAAACACCCCAAACAAGAACGGCATCGCCCCCAAAACTGGAAGAAAATCCCCCAAGACCATAGATCCACCCCAAAGACACCCTAAACCTACCTGATGTTCTCCAAAAAACACAATTTACCCTTTTCCAACACGATGACCAACGAGAACCCAACAGAACCCAACAGAGACCCCAAAAAACGTCAAAAACACCCAAACAAGAACGGCATCACCCCCAAAACTGGAAGAAAATACGCCAAAACCATAGATCCACCCCAAAGACACCCTAAACCTACCTGATGTTCTCCAAAAACCACAATTTACCCTTTTCCAACACGATGACCAACGAGAACCCAACAGAACCCAACAGAGACCCCAAAAAACGTCAAAAACACCCCAAACAAGAACGGCATCACCCCCAAAACTGGAAGAAAATCCCCCAAAACCATAGATCCACCCCAAAACCACCCTAAACCTACCTGATGTTCTCCAAAAACCACAATCCACACCTATTTAACATAATGACAAACAAGAACCCAACAAAACCTAATGGAGACCCCAAAACACGTAAAAAACACCCCAAAAATATCGGCATCACCCCCAAAACTGGAAGAAAACCCCCAAAACCATAGATCCACCCCAAAACCACCCTAAAACTACCTGATGTTCTCCAAAACCCACAATCCACTCCTATTTAACATAATGACAAACAAGAACCCAACAAAACCTAATGGAGACCCCAAAACACGTAAAAAACACCCCAAAAAATATCGGCATCACCCCAAAACTGGAAGAAAATACGCCAAAACCATAGATCCACCCAAAACCACCCTAAACCTACCTGATGTTCTTCAAAACCCCACAATTTACCCTTTTCCACCATGATAACCAACGAGAACCCAACAAAACCCAACGGAGACCCCAAAAAACGTCAAAAACACCCCAAACAAGAACGGCATCACCACCAAAACTGGAAGAAAATCCCCCAAAACCATAGATCCACCCCAAAGACACCCTAAACCTACCTGATGTTCTCCAAAAACCACAATTTACCCTTTTCCAACACGATGACCAACGAGAACCCAACAGAACCCAACAGAGACCCCAAAAAACGTCAAAAACACCCCAAACAAGAACGGCATCACCACCAAAACTGGAAGAAAATCCCCCAAAACCATAGATCCACCCCAAAACCACCCTAAACCTACCTGATGTTCTCCAAAAAACACAATTTACCCTTTTCCAACACGATGACCAACGAGAACCCAACAGAACCCAACAGAGACCCCAAAAAACGTCAAAAACACCCCAAACAAGAACGGCATCACCACCAAAACTGGAAGAAAATCCCCCAAAACCATAGATCCACTCCAAAACCACCCTAAAACTACCTGATGTTCTCCAAAACCACAATCCACTCCTATTTAACATAATGACAAACAAGAACCCAACAAAACCTAATGGAGACCCCAAAACACCGTAAAAAACACCCCAAAAAATATCGGCATCACCCCAAAACTGAAGAAAATCCCCCTGGAAGAAAATCCCCCAAAACCATAGATCCACCCCAAAACCACCCTAAACCTACCTGATTTTCTCCAAAACCCACAATTTACCCTTTTCCACCATGATAACCAACGAGAACCCAACAAAACCCAACGGAGATCCCAAAATATGTCAAAAACACCCCAAACAAGAACGGCATCGCCCCCAAAACTGGAAGAAAATCCCCCAAAACCATAGATCCACCCCAAAGACACCCTAAACCTACCTGATGTTCTCCAAAAACCACAATTTACCCTTTTCCAACACGATGACCAACGAGAACCCAACAGAACCCAACAGAGACCCCAAAAAACGTCAAAAACACCCCAAACAAGAACGGCATCACCACCAAAACTGGAAGAAAATCCCCCAAAACCATAGATCCACCCCAAAGACACCCTAAACCTACCTGATGTTCTCCAAAAACCACAATTTACCCTTTTCCAACACGATGACCAACGAGAACACAACAGAACCCAACAGAGACCCCAAAAAACGTCAAAAACACCCCAAACAAGAACGGCATCACCACCAAAACTGGAAGAAAATCCCCCAAAACCATAGATCCACTCCAAAACCACCCTAAAACTACCTGATGTTCTCCAAAACCCACAATCCAATCCTATTTAACATAATGACAAACAAGAACCCAACAAAACCTAATGGAGACCCCAAAACACGTAAAAAACACCCCAAAAAATATCGGCATCACCCCCAAAACTGGAAGAAAATCCCCCCAAACCATAGATCCACCCCAAAACCACCCTAAACCTACCT
>NW_028181047.1:0-45346 GCF_964211825.1 Aythya ferina
AAACCATAGATCCACCCCAAAACCACCCTAAAACCCTACCTGATCTTCTCCAAAAACCCACAATCCACTCCTATTTTAACATAATGACCAACAAGAACACAACAAAACCCAACGGAGACCCCAAAAACACATCAAAAAACCCCAAAAAAGAACAGGTTCATGCCAAAAAATAGAAGAAAACCCCAAATACCATAGATCCACCCCAAAGACACCCTAAACCTACCTGATGTTCTGCAAAATTCACAATGTACCCTTTTCCACCATGATGACCAACGAGAACCCAACAAAACAAAACAGAGACCTCAAAAACCTTAAAAAAACACCCCAAACCAGAATGGCATCACCCCCAAATCTGGAAGAAAATCCCCCAAAACCATAGATCCACCCCAAAACCACCCTAAACCTACCTGATCTTCTCCAAAACCCACAATCCACACCTATTTAACATAATGACCAACAAGAACACAACAAAACAAAATGGAGACCCCAAAACACGTCAAAAACACCCCAAAAATATCGGCATCACCCCCAAAACTGGAAGAAAATCCCCCAAAACCATAGATCCACCCCAAAACCACCCTAAACCTAACTGATCTTCTCCAAAACCCACAATCCACTCCTATTTAACATAATGACCAACAAGAACACAACAAAACCTAATGGAAACCCCAAAACACATCAAAAACACCCCAAAAAGAAACAGGTTCATGGCAAAAAATAGAAGAAAACCCCAAATACCATAGATCCACCCCAAAGACACCCTAAACCTACCTGATGTTCTCCAAAACCCACAATTTACCCTTTTCCACCATGATGACCAACGAGAACCAACAAAACCAAACAGAGACCCCAAAAACCTTAAAAAACACCCCAAACAAGAATGGCATCACCCCCAAAACTGGAAGAAAATCCCCCAAAACCATAGATCCACCCCAAAACCACCCTAAACCTACCTGATGTTCTCCAAAACCACAATCCACACCTATTTAACAAAAGACCAACAGGAACACAACAAAACCCAACGGAGACCCCAAAACACGTCAAATACACCCAAAAAAAAAGAACAGGATCACGCCAAAAAATAGAAGAAAACCCCAAATACCATAGATCCACCCCAAAGACACCCTAAACCTACCTGATGTACTCCTAATCCCAAAGCACACTCCCAACCACCATAAAACACATTAGGAACTCAACAAAACGCAACGGAAACCCCAAAACACTTCAAAATCACCCGAAGAAAGGAGAGGATCACTCCCCCAAAAAGAAGAAAACCCCAAATACCATGAATCCACGTGAAAACTCCCCTAAACCTACCTGAAGTTCTCCAAAACCCACAATTTACCCTTTTACAACACGATGACCATGGAAAACCCAATGAAACACAACGGAGACCCAAAACACGTCAAAAAACACCCCAAAAAAATATCGGCATCACCCCCAAATCTGGAAGAAAATACGCCAAAACCATAGATCCACCCAAACCACCCTAAACCTACCTGATCTTCTCCAAAACCCACAATCCACTCCTATTTAACATAATGAACAAAAGAAACACAACAAAACCCAACGGAGACCCCAAAACACATCAAAAACACCCCAAAAAAGAACAGGTTCATGCCAAAAAAATAGAAGAAAACCCCAAATACCATAGATCCACCCCAAAGACACCCTAAACCTACCTGATCTTCTCCAAAACCCACAATTTACACTTTTCCACCATGATGACCAACGAGAACCCAACAAAACAAACAGAGACCTCAAAAACCTTAAAAAACACCCCAAACCAGAATGGCATCACCCCCAAATCTGGAAGAAAATCCCCCAAAACCATAGATCCACCCCAAAAACCACCCTAAACCTACCTGATCTTCTCCAAAACCCACAATCCACACCTATTTAACATAATGACCAACGAGAACACAAACAAAACAAAATGGAGACCCCAAAACACGTCAAAAACACCCCAAAAAATATCGGCATCACCCCCAAAACTGGAAGAAAATCCCCCAAAACCATAGATCCACCCCAAAACCACCCTAAACCTACCTGATCTTCTCCAAAACCCACAATGTACCCTTTTCCACCATGATGACCAACGAGAACAAAACAAAACCCAACGGAGACCCCAAAACACGTCAAATACACCCAAATAAGAACAGATTCACGCCAAAAAATAGAAGAAAACCCCAAATACCATAGATCCACCCCAAAGACACCCTAAACCTACCTGATGTTCTCCTAATCCCAAAGCACACTCCCAACCACCATAAAACACATTAGGAACTCAACGAAACGCAACGGAAACCCCAAAAGACTTCAAAATCACACGAAGAAAGGAGAGGATCACTCCCCCAAAAAGAAGAAAACCCCAAATACCATGAATCCACGTGAAAACTCCCCCTAAACCTACCTGAAGTTCTCCAAACCCACAATTTACCCTTTTAAAACACGATGACCATGGAAAACCCAATGAAAACACAACGGAGACCCCAAAAAACGTCAAAAACAACACAAAAAGTCCAGGATCATCCCCCCCCCCCCCCCCCAAAACAAAAAAAAAAAAAAACTGAATACCATAGATCCACCCCAAAAACCACCCTAAACCTACCTGATGTTCTCCAAAACCCACAATTTACCCTTTTCCACCATGATGACCAACGAGAACCCAACAAAACAAAACAGAGACCCCAAAACCTTAAAAAACACCCCAAACAAGAATGGCATCACCCCCAAAACTGGAAGAAAATCCCCCAAAAACCATAGATCCACCCCAAAACCACCCTAAACCTACCTGATCTTCTCCAAAACCCACAATTTACCCTTTTCCACCATGATGACCATGGAAAACCCAATGAAACACAACGGAGGCCCCAAAACACGTCAAAAACACACGAAAAAATATCGGCATCACCCCCAAAACTGGAAGAAAATCCCCCAAAACCATAGATCCACCCCAAAACCACCCTAACCTACCTGATCTTCTCCAAAACCCACAATCCACTCCTATTTAACATAATGACCAACAAGAACACAACAAAACCCAACGGAGACCCCAAAACACATCAAAAACACCCCCAAAAAAGAACAGGTTCATGCCAAAAAATAGAAGAAAACCCCAAATACCATAGATCCACCCCAAAGACACCCTAAACCTACCTGATGTTCTGCAAAATTCACAATGTACCCTTTTCCACCATGATGACCAACGAGAAACCCAACAAAACAAAACAGAGACCTCAAAAACCTTAAAAACACCCCAAACCAGAATGGCATCACCCCCAAATCTGGAAGAAAATCCCCCAAAACCATAGATCCACCCCAAAACCACCCTAAACCTACCTGATCTTCTCCAAAACCCACAATCCACACCTATTTAACATAATGACCAACAAGAACACAACAAAACAAAATGGAGACCCCAAAACACGTCAAAAACACCCCAAAAAATATAGGCATCACCCCCAAAACTGGAAGAAAATCCCCCAAAACCATAGATCCACCCCAAAACCACCCTAAACCTACCTGATCTTCTCCAAAACCCACAATCCACACCTATTTAACATAATGACCAACAAGAACACAACAAAACCTAATGGAAACCCCAAACACATCAAAAACACCCCAAAAAAAGAACAGGTTCATGCCAAAAAATAGAAGAAAACCCCAAATACCATAGATCCACCCCAAAGACACCCTAAACCTACCTGATGTTCTCCAAAACCCACAATTTACCCTTTTCCACCATGATGACCAACAAGAACCAACAAAACCAAACAGAGACCCCAAAAACCTTAAAAAACACCCAAACAAGAATGGCATCACCCCCAAAACTGGAAGAAAATCCCCCAAAACCATAGATCCACCCCAAAACCACCCTAAACCTACCTGATGTTCTCCAAAACCCACAATCCACACCTATTTAACAAAAAGACCAACAGGAACACAACAAAACCCAACGGAGACCCCAAAACACGTCAAATACACCCAAACAAAAAGAACAGGATCACGCCAAAAAATAGAAGAAAACCCCAAATACCATAGATCCACCCCAAAGACACCCTAAACCTACCTGATGTACTCCTAATCCCAAAGCACACTCCCAACCACCATAAAACACATTAGGAACTCAACAAAACGCAACGGAAACCCCAAAACACTTCAAAATCACCCGAAGAAAGGAGAGGATCACTCCCCCAAAAAGAAGAAAACCCCAAATACCATGAATCCACGTGACAACTCCCCCTAAACCTACCGGAAGTTCTCCAAAAACCCACAATTTACCCTTTTACAACACGATGACCATGGAAAACCCAATGAAACACAACGGAGACCCCAAAACACGTCAAAAACACCCACAAAAATATCGGCATCACCCCCAAATCTGGAAGAAAATACGCCAAAACCATAGATCCACCCCAAAACCACCCTAAACCTACCTGATCTTCTCCAAAACCCACAATCCACTCCTATTTAACATAATGACCAACAAGAACACAACAAAACCCAACGGAGACCCCAAAAACACATCAAAAACACCCCAAAAAAGAACAGGTTCATGCCAAAAAAAATAGAAGAAAACCCCAAATACAATAGATCTACCCCAAAGACACCCTAAACCTACCTGATGTTCTCCAAAACCCACAATGTACACTTTTCAACCATGATGACCAATGAGAACGCAAATAAACCCAACAGAGATCCAAAACACGTCAAAAACAGCCACAAAAAATATCGGCATCACCCCCAAATCTGGAAGAAAATCCCCCAAAACCATAGATCCACCCCAAAACCACCCTAAACCTACCTGATCTTCTCCAAAACCCACAATCCACTCCTATTTAACATAATCACCAACAAGAACACAACAAAACCTAATGGAGACCCCAAAACACGTCAAAAACACCCCAAACAAGAACGGCATCACCCCCAAAACTGAACGAAAATCCCCCAAAACCATAGATCCACCCCAAAACCACCCTAAACCTACCTGAAGTTCTCCAAAACCCACAATCCACACCTATTTAACATAAAGACCAACAGGAACACAACAAAACCCAACGGAGACCCCAAAAACACGTCAAATACACCCAAAAAAAAAGAACAGGATCACGCCAAAAAATAGAAGAAAACCCCAAATACCATAGATCCACCCCAAAGACACCCTAAACCTACCTGATGTTCTCCTAATCCCAAAGCACACTCCCAACCACCATAAAAACACATTAGGAACTCAACGAAACGCAACGGAAAACCCCAAAACACTTCAAAATCACCCGAAGAAAGGAGAGGATCACTCCCCCAAAAAGAAGAAAACCCCAAATACCATGAATCCACGTGAAAACTCCCCCTAAACCTACCGGAAGTTCTCCAAAACCCACAATTTACCCTTTTACAACACGATGACCATGGAAAACCCAATGAAACACAACGGAGACCCCAAAACACGTCAAAAACACCCACAAAAAATATCGGCATCACCCCCAAATCTGGAAGAAAATACGCCAAAACCATAGATCCACCCCAAAACCACCCTAAACCTACCTGATCTTCTCCAAAAACCCACAATCCACTCCTATTTAACATAATGACCAACAAGAACACAACAAAACCCAACGGAGACCCCAAAACACATCAAAAACACCCCAAAAAAGAAACAGGTTCATGCCAAAAAAAATAGAAGAAAACCCCAAATACCATAGATCTACCCCAAAGACACCCTAAACCTACCTGATGTTCTCCAAAACCCACAATGTACACTTTTCAACCATGATGACCAATGAGAACGCAAATAAACCCAACAGAGATCCAAAACACGTCAAAAAACAGCCACAAAAAATATCGGCATCACCCCCAAATCTGGAAGAAAATCCCCCAAAACCATAGATCCACCCAAAACCACCCTAAACCTACCTGATCTTCTCCAAAACCCACAATCCACTCCTATTTACATAATCACCAACAAGAACACAACAAAACCTAATGGAGACCCCAAAACACGTCAAAAAACACCCCAAACAAGAACGGCATCACCCCCAAAACTGAACGAAAATCCCCCAAAACCATAGATCCACCCCAAAACCACCCTAAACCTACCTGAAGTTCTCCAAAACCCCACAATCCACACCTATTTAACATAAAGACCAACAGGAACACAACAAAACCCAACGGAGACCCCAAACACGTCAAATACACCCAAAAAAAAAGAACAGGATCACGCCAAAAATAGAAGAAAACCCCAAATACCATAGATCCACCCCAAAGACACCCTAAACCTACCTGATGTTCTCCTAATCCCAAAGCACACTCCCAACCACCATAAAACACATTAGGAACTCAACGAAACGCAACGGAAACCCCAAACACTTCAAAATCACCCGAAGAAAGGAGAGGATCACTCCCCCAAAAAGAAGAAAAACCCCAAAATACCATGAATCCACGTGAAAACTCCCCCTAAACGTACCTGAAGTTCTCCAAAACCCACAATTTACCCTTTTACAACACGATGACCATGGAAAACCCAATGAAAACACAACGGAGACCCCAAACCACGTCAAAAACAACACAAAAAGTCCAGGATCATCCCCCCCCCGCCCCCCCAAAACAAAAAAAAAAAAAATGAATACGATAGATCCACCCCAAAACCACCCTAAACCTACCTGATCTTCTCCAAAACCCACAATTTACCCTTTTCCACCATGATGACCAACGAGAACCCAACAAAACAAAACAGAGACCCCAAAACACGTAAAAAACACCCCAAAAAATATCGGCATCACCCCCAAAAACTGGAAGAAAATCCCCCAAAAACCATAGATCCACCCCAAAACCACCCTAAACCTACCTGATCTTCTCCAAAACCCACAATTTACCCTTTTCCACCATGATGACCATGGAAAACCCAATGAAACACAACGGAGACCCCAAAACACGTCAAAAACACCCCAAAAATATCGGCATCACCCCCAAATCTGGAAGAAAGTACGTCAAAACCATAGATCCACCCCAAAACCACCCTAAACCTACCTGATCTTCTCCAAAACCCACAATCACTCCTATTTAACATAATGACCAACAAGAACACAACAAAAACCCAACGGAGACCCCAAAACACATCAAAACACCCCAAAAAAGAACAGGTTCATGCCAAAAAATAGAAGAAAACCCCAAATACCATAGATCCACCCCAAAGACACCCTAAACCTACCTGATGTTCTGCAAAATTCACAATGTAACCTTTTCCACCATGATGACCAACGAGAACCCAACAAAACAAAACAGAGACCTCAAAAACCTTAAAAAACACCCCAAACCAGAATGCATCACCCCCAAATCTGGAAGAAAATCCCCCAAAACCATAGATCCACCCCAAAACCACCCTAAACCTACCTGATCTTCTCCAAAACCCACAATCCACACCTATTTAACATAATGACCAACAAGAACACAAACAAAACAAAATGGAGACCCCAAAACACGTCAAAAACACCCCAAAAAAATATCGGCATCACCCCCAAAACTGGAAGAAAATCCCCCAAAACCATAGATCCACCCCAAAACCACCCTAAACCTACCTGATCTTCTCCAAAACCCACAATCCACTCCTATTTAACATAATGACCAACAAGAACACAACAAAACCTAATGGAAACCCCAAAACACATCAAAAACACCCCAAAAAAAGAACAGGTTCATGGCAAAAAATAGAAGAAAACCCCAAATACCATAGATCCACCCCAAAGACACCCTAAACCTACCTGATGTTCTCCAAAACCCACAATTTACCCTTTTCCACCATGATGACCAACGAGAACCAACAAAACCAAACAGAGACCCCAAAAAACCTTAAAAAACACCCCAAACAAGAATGGCATCACCCCCAAAACTGGAAGAAAATCCCCCAAAACCATAGATCCACCCCAAAACCACCCTAAACCTACCTGATGTTCTCCAAAACCCACAATCCACACCTATTTAACAAAAAGACCAACAGGAACACAACAAAACCCAACGGAGACCCCAAAACACGTCAAATACACCCAAAAAAAAAGAACAGGATCACGCAAAAAATAGAAGAAAACCCCAAATACCATAGATCCACCCCAAAGACACCCTAAACCTACCTGATGTACTCCTAATCCCAAAGCACACTCCCAACCACCATAAAACACATTAGGAACTCAACAAAACGCAACGGAAACCCCAAAACACTTCAAAATCACCCGAAGAAAGGAGAGGATCACTCCCCCAAAAAGAAGAAAACCCCAAATACCATGAATCCACGTGAAAACTCCCCCTAAACCTACCTGAAGTTCTCCAAAACCCACAATTTACCCTTTTACAACACGATGACCATGGAAAACCCAATGAAACACAACGGAGACCCCAAAAACACGTCAAAAACACCCCAAAAAATATCGGCATCACCCCCAAATCTGGAAGAAAATACGCCAAAACCATAGATCCACCCCAAAACCACCCTAAACCTACCTGATCTTCTCCAAACCCACAATCCACTCCTATTTAACATAATGACCAACAAGAACACAACAAAACCCAACGGAGACCCCAAAAACACATCAAAAACACCCCAAAAAAGAACAGGTTCATGCCAAAAAAAAAATAGAAGAAAACCCCAAATACCATAGATCTACCCCAAAGACACCCTAAACCTACCTGATGTTCTCCAAAACCCACAATGTACACTTTTCAACCATGATGACCAATGAGAACGCAAATTAAACCCAACAGAGATCCAAAACACGTCAAAAACAGCCACAAAAAAATATCGGCATCACCCCCAAATCTGGAAGAAAATCCCCCAAAACCATAGATCCACCCCAAAACCACCCTAAACCTACCTGATCTTCTCCAAAACCCACAATCCACTCCTATTTAACATAATCACCAACAAGAACACAACAAAACCCTAATGGAGACCCCAAAACACGTCAAAAACACCCCAAACAAGAACGGCATCACCCCCAAAACTGAAAGAAAATCCCCCAAAACCATAGATCCACCCCAAACCACCCTAAACCTACCTGAAGTTCTCCAAAACCCACAATCCACACCTATTTAACATAAAGACCAACAGGAACACAACAAAACCCAACGGAGACCCCAAAACACGTCAAATACACCCAAACAAAAAGAACAGGATCACGCCAAAAAAATAGAAGAAAACCCCAAATACCATAGATCCACCCCAAAGACACCCTAAACCTACCTGATGTACTCCTAATCCCAAAGCACACTCCCAACCACCATAAAAACACATTAGGAACTCAACAAAACGCAACGGAAACCCCAAAAACACTTCAAAATCACCCGAAGAAAGGAGAGGATCACTCCCCCAAAAAGAAGAAAAACCCCAAATACCATGAATCCACGTGAAAACTCCCCTAAACCTACCTGAAGTTCTCCAAAACCACAATTTACCCTTTTACAACACGATGACCATGGAAAACCCAATGAAACACAACGGAGACCCCAAAACACGTCAAAAACACCCCAAAAAATATCGGCATCACCCCCAAATCTGGAAGAAAATACGCCAAAACCATAGATCCACCCCAAAACCACCCTAAAACCTACCTGATCTTCTCCAAAACCCACAATCCACTCCTATTTAACATAATCACCAACAAAGAACACAACAAAACCTAATGGAGACCCCAAAACACGTCAAAAACACCCCAAACAAGAACGGCATCACCCCCAAAAACTGAAAGAAAATCCCCCAAAACCATAGATCCACCCCAAAACCACCCTAAACCTACCTGAAGTTCTCCAAAACCCACAATCCACACCTATTTAACATAAAGACCAACAGGAACACAACAAAACCCAACGGAGACCCCAAAACACGTCAAATACACCCAAACAAAAAGAACAGGATCACGCCAAAAAATAGAAGAAAACCCCAAATACCATAGATCCACCCCAAAGACACCCTAAACCTACCTGATGTTCTCCTAATCCCAAAGCACACTCCCAACCACCATAAAACACATTAGGAACTCAACGAAACGCAACGGAATCCCCCAAAACACTTCAAAATCACCCGAAGAAAGGAGAGGATCACTCCCCCAAAAAGAAGAAAACCCCCAAATACCATGAATCCACGTGAAAACTCCCCCTAAACCTACCTGAAGTTCTCCAAAACCCACAATTTACCCTTTTACAACACGATGACCATGGAAAACCAAATGAAACACAACGGAGACCCCAAAACACGTCAAAAACAACACAAAAAGTCCCAGGATAATCCCCCCCCCGCCCCCCCAAAACAAAAAAAAAAAAATGAATACGATAGATCCACCCCAAAACCACCCTAAACCTACCTGATCTTCTCCAAACCCACAATTTACCCTTTTCCACCATGATGACCAACGAGAACCCAACAAAACAAAACAGAGACCCCAAAAACCTTAAAAAACACCCCAAACAAGAAATGGCATCACACCCCAAAACTGAAAGAAAATCCCCCAAAACCATAGATCCACCCCAAAACCACCCTAAACCTACCTGATCTTCTCCAAAACCCACAATCCACACCTATTTAACATAATGACCAACAAGAACACAACAAAACAAAATGGAGACCCCAAAACACGTCAAAAACACCCCAAAAAATATCGGCATCACCCCCAAAACTGGAAGAAAATCCCCCAAAACCATAGATCCACCCCAAAACCACCCTAAACCTACCTGATCTTCTCCAAAACCCACAATGTACCCTTTTCCACCATGATGACCAACGAGAACAAAACAAAACCCAACGGAGACCCCAAAACACTTCAAATACACCCAAATAAGAACAGATTCACGCCAAAAAATAGAAGAAAACCCCAAATACCATAGATCCACCCCAAAGACACCCTAAACCTACCTGATGTTCTCCTAATCCCAAAGCACACTCCAACCACCATAAAACACATTAGGAACTCAACGAAACACAACGGAAACCCCAAAACACTTCAAAATCACCCGAAGAAAGGAGAGGATCACTCCCCCAAAAAGAAGAAAACCCCAAATACCATGAATCCACGTGAAAACTCCCCCTAAACCTACCTGAAAATTCTCCAAAACCCACAATTTACACTTTTAAAACACGATGACCATGGAAAACCCAATGAAACACAACGGAGACCCCAAAAAAACGTCAAAAACAACACAAAAAGTCCAGGATCATCCCCCCCCCCCCCCCCCCAAAACAAAAAAAAAAAAACTGAATACCATAGATCCACCCCAAAACCACCCTAAACCTACCTGATGTTCTCCAAAACCCCACAATTTACCCTTTTCCACCATGATGACCAACGAGAACCCAACAAAACAAAACAGAGACCCCAAAAACCTTAAAAAACACCCCAAACAAGAATGGCATCACCCCCAAAACTGGAAGAAAATCCCCCAAAACCATAGATCCACCCCAAAAAACCACCCTAAACCTACCTGATCTTCTCCAAAACCCACAATTTACCCTTTTCCACCATGATGACCATGGAAAACACAATGAAACACAATGGAGACCCCAAAACACGTCAAAAACACCCAAAAAATATCGGCATCACCCCCAAATCTGGAAGAAAGTACGTCAAAACCATAGATCCACCCCAAAACCACCCTAAACCTACCTGATCTTCTCCAAAACCCACAATCCACACCTATTTAAAATAATGACCAACAAGAACACAACAAAACCTAATGGAGACCCCAAAACACGTCAAAAACAGCCCAAAAAATATCGGCATCACCCCCAAAACTGGAAGAAAATCCCCCAAAACCATAGATCCACCCCAAAGACACCCTAAACCTACCTGATGTTCTCCAAAACCCACAATTTACCCTTTTCCACCATGATGACCAACGAGAAACAACAAAACCAAACAGAGACCCCAAAAACCTTAAAAAACACCCCAAACAAGAATGGCATCACACCCAAAACTGGAAGAAAATCCCCCAAAACCATAGATCCACCCCAAAACCACCCTAAACCTACCTGATGTTCTCCAAAACCCACAATCCACACCTATTTAACATAAAGACCAACAGGAACACAACAAAACCCAACGGAGACCCCAAAACACGTCAAATACACCCAAAAAAAAAGAACAGGATCACGCCAAAAAATAGAAGAAAACCCCAAATACCATAGATCCACCCCAAAGACACCCTAAACCTACCTGATGTACTCCTAATCCCAAAGCACACTCCCAACCACCATAAAACACATTAGGAACTCAACAAACGCAACGGAAACCCCAAAACACTTCAAAATCACCCGAAGAAAGGAGAGGATCACTCCCCCAAAAAGAAGAAAACCCCAAATACCATGAATCCACGTGAAAACTCCCCCTAAACCTACCTGATTTACCCTTTTACAACACGATGACCATGGAAAACCCAATGAAACACAACGGAGACCCCAAAACACGTCAAAAACACCCCAAAAAATATCGGCATCACCCCCAAATCTGGAAGAAAATACGCCAAAACCATAGATCCACCCAAAAACCACCCTAAACCTACCTGATCTTCTCCAAAACCCACAATCCACTCCTATTTAACATAATGACCAACAAGAACACAACAAAACCCAACGGAGACCCCAAAACACATCAAAAACACCCCAAAAAAGAACAGGTTCATGCCAAAAAATAGAAGAAAACCCCAAATACCATAGATCCACCCCAAAGACACCCTAAACCTACCTGATCTTCTCCAAAACCCACAATTTACACTTTTCCACCATGATGACCAACGAGAACCCAACAAAACAAAACAGAGACCTCAAAAACCTTAAAAAACACCCCAAACCAGAATGGCATCACCCCCAAATCTGGAAGAAAATCCCCCAAAACCATAGATCCACCCCAAAACCACCCTAAACCTACCTGATCTTCTCCAAAACCCACAATCCACACCTATTTAACATAATGACCAACAAGAACACAACAAAACCTAATGGAGACCCCAAAACACGTCAAAAACACCCCAAAAAATATCGGCATCACCCCCAAAACTGGAAGAAAATACGCCAAAACCATAGATCCACCCCAAACCCACCCTAAACCTACCTGATCTTCTCCAAAACCCACAATGTACCCTTTTCCACCATGATGACCAACGAGAACAAAACAAACCCAACGGAGACCCCAAAACACGTCAAATACACCCAAATAAGAACAGATTCACGCCAAAAAATAGAAGAAAACCCCAAATACCATAGATCCACCCCAAAGACACCCTAAACCTACCTGATGTTCTCCTAATCCCAAAGCACACTCCCAACCACCATAAAACACATTAGGAACTCAACGAAACGCAACGGAAACCCCAAAACACTTCAAAATCACCCGAAGAAAGGAGAGGATCACTCCCCCAAAAAGAAGAAAACCCCAAATACCATGAATCCACGTGAAAACTCCCCCTAAACCTACCTGAAGTTCTCCAAAACCCACAATTTACCCTTTTACAACACGATGACCATGGAAAACCAAATGAAACACAACGGAGACCCCAAAAAACGTCAAAAACAACACAAAAAGTCCAGGATCATCCCCCCCCCCCCCCCCCAAAACAAAAAAAAAAAAAAACTGAATACCATAGATCCACCCCAAAACCACCCTAAACCTACCTGATGTTCTCCAAAACCCACAATTTACCCTTTTACAACACGATGACCAACGAGAACCCAACAAAACAAAACAGAGACCCCAAAAACCTTAAAAAACACCCCAAACAAGAATGGCATCACCCCCAAAACTGGAAGAAAATCCCCCAAAACCATAGATCCACCCCAAAACCACCCTAAACCTACCTGATCTTCTCCAAAACCCACAATTTACCCTTTTCCACCATGATGACCATGGAAAACCCAATGAAACACAACGGAGGCCCCAAAACACGTCAAAAACACCCGAAAAAATATCGGCATCACCCCCAAAACTGGAAGAAAATCCCCCAAAACCATAGATCCACCCCAAAACCACCCTAAACCTACCTGATCTTCTCCAAAACCCACAATCCACTCCTATTTAACATAATGACCAACAAGAACACAACAAAACCCAACGGAGACCCCAAAACACATCAAAAACACCCCAAAAAAGAACAGGTTCATGCCAAAAAATAGAAGAAAACCCCAAATACCATAGATCCACCCCAAAGACACCCTAAACCTACCTGATGTTCTGCAAAATTCACAATGTACCCTTTTCCACCATGATGACCAACGAGAACCCAACAAAACAAAACAGAGACCTCAAAAACCTTAAAAAACACCCCAAACCAGAATGGCATCACCCCCAAATCTGGAAGAAAATCCCCCAAAACCATAGATCCACCCCAAAACCACCCTAAACCTACCTGATCTTCTCCAAAACCCACAATCCACACCTATTTAACATAATGACCAACAAGAACACAACAAAACAAAATGGAGACCCCAAAACACGTCAAAAACACCCCAAAAAATATAGGCATCACCCCCAAAACTGGAAGAAAATCCCCCAAAACCATAGATCCACCCCAAAACCACCCTAAACCTACCTGATCTTCTCCAAAACCCACAATCCACTCCTATTTAACATAATGACCAACAAGAACACAACAAAACCCAACGGAGACCCAAAAACACATCAAAAACACCCCAAAAAAGAACAGGTTCATGCCAAAAAATAGAAGAAAACCCCAAATACCATAGATCCACCCCAAAGACACCCTAAACCTACCTGATGTACTCCTAATCCCAAAGCACACTCCCAACCACCATAAAACACATTAGGAACTCAACAAAACGCAACGGAAACCCCAAAACACTTCAAAATCACCCGAAGAAAGGAGAGGATCACTCCCCCAAAAAGAAGAAAACCCCAAATACCATGAATCCACGTGACAACTCCCCCTAAACCTACCGGAAGTTCTCCAAAACCCACAATTTACCCTTTTACAACACGATGACCATGGAAAACCCAATGAAACACAACGGAGACCCCAAAACACGTCAAAAACACCCACAAAAATATCGGCATCACCCCCAAATCTGGAAGAAAATACGCCAAAACCATAGATCCACCCCAAACCACCCTAAACCTACTTGATCTTCTCCAAAACCCACAATCCACTCCTATTTAACATAATGACCAACAAGAACACAACAAAACCCAACGGAGACCCCAAAACACGTCAAAAACACCCCAAACAAGAACGGCATCACCCCCAAAACTGAACGAAAATCCCCCAAAACCATAGATCCACCCCAAAACCACCCTAAACCTACCTGAAGTTCTCCAAAACCCACAATCCACACCTATTTAACATAAAGACCAACAGGAACACAACAAAACCCAACGGAGACCCCAAAACACGTCAAATACACCCAAAAAAAAAGAACAGGATCACGCCAAAAAATAGAAGAAAACCCCAAATACCATAGATCCACCCCAAAGACACCCTAAACCTACCTGATGTTCTCCTAATCCCAAAGCACACTCCCAACCACCATAAAACACATTAGGAACTCAACGAAACGCAACGGAAACCCCAAAACACTTCAAAATCACCCGAAGAAAGGAGAGGATCACTCCCCCAAAAAGAAGAAAACCCCAAATACCATGAATCCACGTGAAAACTCCCCCTAAACGTACCTGAAGTTCTCCAAAACCCACAATTTACCCTTTTACAACACGATGACCATGGAAAACCCAATGAAACACAACGGAGACCCCAAAACACGTCAAAAACAACACAAAAAGTCCAGGATCATCCCCCCCCCGCCCCCCCAAAACAACAAAAAAAAATGAATACGATAGATCCACCCCAAAACCACCCTAAACCTACCTGATGTTCTCCAAAACCCACAATTTACCCTTTTCCACCATGATGACCAACGAGAACCCAACAAAACAAAACAGAGACCCCAAAACACGTAAAAAACACCCCAAAAAATATCGGCATCACCCCCAAAACTGGAAGAAAATCCCCCAAAACCATAGATCCACCCCAAAACCACCCTAAACCTACCTGATCTTCTCCAAAACCCACAATTTACCCTTTTCCACCATGATGACCATGGAAAACCCAATGAAACACAACGGAGACCCCAAAACACGTCAAAAACACCCCAAAAAATATCGGCATCACCCCCAAATCTGGAAGAAAGTACGTCAAAACCATAGATCCACCCCAAAACCACCCTAAACCTACCTGATCTTCTCCAAAACCCACAATATACTCCTATTTAACATAATGACCAACAAGAACAAAACAAAACCCAACGGAGACCCCAAAACACATCAAAAACACCCCAAAAAAGAACAGGTTCATGCCAAAAATAGAAGAAAACCCCAAATACCATAGATCCACCCCAAAGACACCCTAAACCTACCTGATGTTCTGCAAAATTCACAATGTACCCTTTTCCACCATGATGACCAACGAGAACCCAACAAAACAAAACAGAGACCTCAAAAACCTTAAAAAACACCCCAAACCAGAATGGCATCACCCCCAAATCTGGAAGAAAATCCCCCAAAACCATAGATCCACCCCAAAACCACCCTAAACCTACCTGATCTTCTCCAAAACCCACAATCCACACCTATTTAACATAATGACCAACAAGAACACAACAAAACAAAATGGAGACCCCAAAACACGTCAAAAACACCCCAAAAAATATCGGCATCACCCCCAAAACTGGAAGAAAATACGCCAAAACCATAGATCCACCCCAAAACCACCCTAAACCTACCTGATCTTCTCCAAAACCCACAATGTACCCTTTTCCACCATGATGACCAACGAGAACAAAACAAAACCCAACGGAGACCCCAAAACACGTCAAATACACCCAAATAAGAACAGATTCACGCCAAAAAATAGAAGAAAACCCCAAATACCATAGATCCACCCCAAAGACACCCTAAACCTACCTGATGTTCTCCTAATCCCAAAGCACACTCCCAACCACCATAAAACACATTAGGAACTCAACGAAACGCAACGGAAACCCCAAAACACTTCAAAATCACACGAAGAAAGGAGAGGATCACTCCCCCAAAAAGAAGAAAACCCCAAATACCATGAATCCACGTGAAAACTCCCCCTAAACCTACCTGAAATTCTCCAAAACCCACAATTTACCCTTTTAAAACACGATGACCATGGAAAACCCAATGAAACACAACGGAGACCCCAAAAAACGTCAAAAACAACACAAAAAGTCCAGGATCATCCCCGCCCCCCCCCCCCCAAAAACAAAAAAAAAAAAAACTGAATACCATAGATCCACCCCAAAACCACCCTAAACCTACCTGATGTTCTCCAAAACCCACAATTTACCCTTTTCCACCATGATGACCAACGAGAACCCAACAAAACAAAACAGAGACCCCAAAAACCTTAAAAAACACCCCAAACAAGAATGGCATCACCCCCAAAACTGGAAGAAAATCCCCCAAAACCATAGATCCACCCCAAAACCACCCTAAACCTACCTGATCTTCTCCAAAACCCACAATTTACCCTTTTCCACCATGATGACCATGGAAAACCCAATGAAACACAACGGAGACCCCAAAACACGTCAAAAACACCCCAAAAAATATCGGCATCACCCCCAAATCTGGAAGAAAGTACGTCAAAACCATAGATCCACCCCAAAACCACCCTAAACCTACCTGATCTTCTCCAAAACCCACAATCCACTCCTATTTAACATAATGACCAACAAGAACACAACAAAACCCAACGGAGACCCCAAAACACATCAAAAACACCCCAAAAAAGAACAGGTTCATGCCAAAAAATAGAAGAAAACCCCAAATACCATAGATCCACCCCAAAGACACCCTAAACCTACCTGATGTTCTGCAAAATTCACAATGTACCCTTTTCCACCATGATGACCAACGAGAACCCAACAAAACAAAACAGAGACCTCAAAAACCTTAAAAAACACCCCAAACCAGAATGGCATCACCCCCAAATCTGGAAGAAAATCCCCCAAAACCATAGATCCACCCCAAAACCACCCTAAACCTACCTGATCTCCTCCAAAACCCACAATCCACACCTATTTAACATAATGACCAACAAGAACACAACAAAACAAAATGGAGACCCCAAAACACGTCAAAAACACCCCAAAAAATATCGGCATCACCCCCAAAACTGGAAGAAAATACGCCAAAACCATAGATCCACCCCAAACCCACCCTAAACCTACCTGATCTTCTCCAAAACCCACAATGTACCCTTTTCCACCATGATGACCAACGAGAAACAACAAAACCAAACAGAGACCCCAAAAACCTTAAAAAACACCCCAAACAAGAATGGCATCACACCCAAAACTGGAAGAAAATCCCCCAAAACCATAGATCCACCCCAAAACCACCCTAAACCTACCTGATGTTCTCCAAAACCCACAATCCACACCTATTTAACATAAAGACCAACAGGAACACAACAAAACCCAACGGAGACCCCAAAACACGTCAAATACACCCAAAAAAAAAGAACAGGATCACGCCAAAAAATAGAAGAAAACCCCAAATACCATAGATCCACCCCAAAGACACCCTAAACCTACCTGATGTACTCCTAATCCCAAAGCACACTCCCAACCACCATAAAACACATTAGGAACTCAACGAAACGCAACGGAAACCCCAAAACACTTCAAAATCACCCGAAGAAAGGAGAGGATCACTCCCCCAAAAAGAAGAAAACCCCAAATACCATGAATCCACGTGAAAACTCCCCCTAAACCTACCTGAAGTTCTCCAAAACCCACAATTTACCCTTTTACAACACGATGACCATGGAAAACCCAATGAAACACAACGGAGACCCCAAAACACGTCAAAAACACCCCAAAAAATATCGGCATCACCCCCAAATCTGGAAGAAAATACGCCAAAACCATAGATCCACCCCAAAACCACCCTAAACCTACCTGATCTTCTCCAAAACCCACAATCCACTCCTATTTAACATAATGACCAACAAGAACACAACAAAACCCAACGGAGACCCCAAAACACATCAAAAACACCCCAAAAAAGAACAGGTTCATGCCAAAAAATAGAAGAAAACCCCAAATACCATAGATCCACCCCAAAGACACCCTAAACCTACCTGATCTTCTCCAAAACCCACAATTTACACTTTTCCACCATGATGACCAACGAGAACCCAACAAAACAAAACAGAGACCTCAAAAACCTTAAAAAACACCCCAAACCAGAATGGCATCACCCCCAAATCTGGAAGAAAATCCCCCAAAACCATAGATCCACCCCAAAACCACCCTAAACCTACCTGATCTTCTCCAAAACCCACAATCCACACCTATTTAACATAATGACCAACAAGAACACAACAAAACCTAATGGAGACCCCAAAAAACGTCAAAAACACCCCAAAAAATATCGGCATCACCCCCAAAACTGGAAGAAAATACGCCAAAACCATAGATCCACCCCAAAACCACCCTAAACCTACCTGATCTTCTCCAAAACCCACAATGTACCCTTTTCCACCATGATGACCAACGAGAACAAAACAAAACCCAACGGAGACCCCAAAACACGTCAAATACACCCAAATAAGAACAGATTCACGCCAAAAAATAGAAGAAAACCCCAAATACCATAGATCCACCCCAAAGACACCCTAAACCTACCTGATGTTCTCCTAATCCCAAAGCACACTCCCAACCACCATAAAACACATTAGGAACTCAACGAAACGCAACGGAAACCCCAAAACACTTCAAAATCACACGAAGAAAGGAGAGGATCACTCCCCCAAAAAGAAGAAAACCCCAAATACCATGAATCCACGTGAAAACTCCCCCTAAACCTACCTGAAATTCTCCAAAACCCACAATTTACCCTTTTAAAACACGATGACCATGGAAAACCCAATGAAACACAACGGAGACCCCAAAAAACGTCAAAAACAACACAAAAAGTCCAGGATCATCCCCCCCGCCCCCCCTCCAAAACAAAAAAAAAAAAAAACTGAATACCATAGATCCACCCCAAAACCACCCTAAACCTACCTGATGTTCTCCAAAACCCACAATTTACCCTTTTTCACCATGATGACCAACGAGAACCCAACAAAACAAAACAGAGACCCCAAAAACCTTAAAAAACACCCCAAACAAGAATGGCATCACCCCCAAAACTGGAAGAAAATCCCCCAAAACCATAGATCCACCCCAAAACCACCCTAAACCTACCTGATCTTCTCCAAAACCCACAATTTACCCTTTTCCACCATGATGACCATGGAAAACCCAATGAAACACAACGGAGGCCCCAAAACACGTCAAAAACACCCGAAAAAATATCGGCATCACCCCCAAAACTGGAAGAAAATCCCCCAAAACCATAGATCCACCCCAAAACCACCCTAAACCTACCTGATCTTCTCCAAAACCCACAATCCACTCCTATTTAACATAATGACCAACAAGAACACAACAAAACCCAACGGAGACCCCAAAACACATCAAAAACACCCCAAAAAAGAACAGGTTCATGCCAAAAAATAGAAGAAAACCCCAAATACCATAGATCCACCCCAAAGACACCCTAAACCTACCTGATGTTCTCCAAAACCCACAATTTACCCTTTTCCACCATGATGACCAACGAGAACCCAACAAAACAAAACAGAGACCTCAAAAACCTTAAAAAACACCCCAAACCAGAATGGCATCACCCCCAAATCTGGAAGAAAATCCCCCAAAACCATAGATCCACCCCAAAACCACCCTAAACCTACCTGATCTTCTCCAAAACCCACAATCCACACCTATTTAACATAATGACCAACAAGAACACAACAAAACAAAATGGAGACCCCAAAACACGTCAAAAACACCCCAAAAAATATAGGCATCACCCCCAAAACTGGAAGAAAATCCCCCAAAACCATAGATCCACCCCAAAACCACCCTAAACCTACCTGATCTTCTCCAAAACCCACAATCCACTCCTATTTAACATAATGACCAACAAGAACACAACAAAACCTAATGGAAACCCCAAAACACATCAAAAACACCCCAAAAAAGAACAGGTTCATGCCAAAAAATAGAAGAAAACCCCAAATACCATAGATCCACCCCAAAGACACCCTAAACCTACCTGATGTTCTCCAAAACCCACAATTTACCCTTTTCCACCATGATGACCAACAAGAACCAACAAAACCAAACAGAGACCCCAAAAACCTTAAAAAACACCCCAAACAAGAATGGCATCACCCCCAAAACTGGAAGAAAATCCCCCAAAACCATAGATCCACCCCAAAACCACCCTAAACCTACCTGATGTTCTCCAAAACCCACAATCCACACCTATTTAACAAAAAGACCAACAGGAACACAACAAAACCCAACGGAGACCCCAAAACACGTCAAATACACCCAAAAAAAAAGAACAGGATCACGCCAAAAAATAGAAGAAAACCCCAAATACCATAGATCCACCCCAAAGACACCCTAAACCTACCTGATGTACTCCTAATCCCAAAGCACACTCCCAACCACCATAAAACACATTAGGAACTCAACAAAACGCAACGGAAACCCCAAAACACTTCAAAATCACCCGAAGAAAGGAGAGGATCACTCCCCCAAAAAGAAGAAAACCCCAAATACCATGAATCCACGTGACAACTCCCCCTAAACCTACCGGAAGTTCTCCAAAACCCACAATTTACCCTTTTACAACACGATGACCATGGAAAACCCAATGAAACACAACGGAGACCCCAAAACACGTCAAAAACACCCACAAAAATATCGGCATCACCCCCAAATCTGGAAGAAAATACGCCAAAACCATAGATCCACCCCAAAACCACCCTAAACCTACCTGATCTTCTCCAAAACCCACAATCCACTCCTATTTAACATAATGACCAACAAGAACACAACAAAACCCAACGGAGACCCCAAAACACATCAAAAACACCCCAAAAAAGAACAGGTTCATGCCAAAAAATAGAAGAAAACCCCAAATACCATAGATCTACCCCAAAGACACCCTAAACCTACCTGATGTTCTCCAAAACCCACAATGTACACTTTTCAACCATGATGACCAATGAGAACGCAAATAAACCCAACAGAGATCCAAAACACGTCAAAAACAGCCACAAAAAATATCGGCATCACCCCCAAATCTGGAAGAAAATCCCCCAAAACCATAGATCCACCCCAAAACCACCCTAAACCTACCTGATCTTCTCCAAAACCCACAATCCACTCCTATTTAACATAATCACCAACAAGAACACAACAAAACCTAATGGAGACCCCAAAACACGTCAAAAACACCCCAAAAAATATCGGCATCACCCCCAAAACTGAAAGAAAATCCCCCAAAACCATAGATCCACCCCAAAACCACCCTAAACCTACCTGAAGTTCTCCAAAACCCACAATCCACACCTATTTAACATAAAGACCAACAGGAACACAACAAAACCCAACGGAGACCCCAAAACACGTCAAATACACCCAAACAAAAAGAACAGGATCACGCCAAAAAATAGAAGAAAACCCCAAATACCATAGATCCACCCCAAAGACACCCTAAACCTACCTGATGTTCTCCTAATCCCAAAGCACACTCCCAACCACCATAAAACACATTAGGAACTCAACGAAACGCAACGGAAACCCCAAAACACTTCAAAATCACCCGAAGAAAGGAGAGGATCACTCCCCCAAAAAGAAGAAAACCCCAAATACCATGAATCCACGTGAAAACTCCCCCTAAACGTGCCTGAAGTTCTCCAAAAACCACAATTTACCCTTTTACAACACGATGACCATGGAAAACCCAATGAAACACAACGGAGACCCCAAAACACGTCAAAAACAACACAAAAAGTCCAGGATCATCCCCCCCCCGCCCCCCCAAAACAAAAAAAAAAAAAATGAATACGATAGATCCACCCCAAAACCACCCTAAACCTACCTGATCTTCTCCAAAACCCACAATTTACCCTTTTCCACCATGATGACCAACGAGAACCCAACAAAACAAAACAGAGACCCCAAAACACGTAAAAAACACCCCAAAAAATATCGGCATCACCCCCAAAACTGGAAGAAAATCCCCCAAAACCATAGATCCACCCCAAAACCACCCTAAACCTACCTGATCTTCTCCAAAACCCACAATTTACCCTTTTCCACCATGATGACCATGGAAAACCCAATGAAACACAACGGAGACCCCAAAACACGTCAAAAACACCCCAAAAAATATCGGCATCACCCCCAAATCTGGAAGAAAGTACGTCAAAACCATAGATCCACCCCAAAACCACCCTAAACCTACCTGATCTTCTCCAAAACCCACAATCCACTCCTATTTAACATAATGACCAACAAGAACACAACAAAACCCAACGGAGACCCCAAAACACATCAAAAACACCCCAAAAAAGAACAGGTTCATGCCAAAAAATAGAAGAAAACCCCAAATACCATAGATCCACCCCAAAGACACCCTAAACCTACCTGATGTTCTGCAAAATTCACAATGTACCCTTTTCCACCATGATGACCAACGAGAACCCAACAAAACAAAACAGAGACCTCAAAAACCTTAAAAAACACCCCAAACCAGAATGGCATCACCCCCAAATCTGGAAGAAAATCCCCCAAAACCATAGATCCACCCCAAAACCACCCTAAACCTACCTGATCTTCTCCAAAACCCACAATCCACACCTATTTAACATAATGACCAACAAGAACACAACAAAACAAAATGGAGACCCCAAAACACGTCAAAAACACCCCAAAAAATATCGGCATCACCCCCAAAACTGGAAGAAAATCCCCCAAAACCATAGATCCACCCCAAAACCACCCTAAACCTACCTGATCTTCTCCAAAACCCACAATCCACTCCTATTTAACATAATGACCAACAAGAACACAACAAAACCTAATGGAAACCCCAAAACACATCAAAAACACCCCAAAAAAGAACAGGTTCATGCCAAAAAATAGAAGAAAACCCCAAATACCAAAGATCCACCCCAAAGACACCCTAAACCTACCTGATGTTCTCCAAAACCCACAATTTACCCTTTTCCACCATGATGACCAACGAGAACCAACAAAACCAAACAGAGACCCCAAAAACCTTAAAAAACACCCCAAACAAGAATGGCATCACCCCCAAAACTGGAAGAAAATCCCCCAAAACCATAGATCCACCCCAAAACCACCCTAAACCTACCTGATGTTCTCCAAAACCCACAATCCACACCTATTTAATAAAAAGACCAACAGGAACACAACAAAACCCAACGGAGACCCCAAAACACGTCAAATACACCCAAAAAAAAAGAACAGGATCATGCCAAAAAATAGAAGAAAACCCCAAATACCATAGATCCACCCCAAAGACACCCTAAACCTACCTGATGTTCTCCTAATCCCAAAGCACACTCCCAACCACCATAAAACACATTAGGAACTCAACAAAACGCAACGGAAACCCCAAAACACTTCAAAATCACCCGAAGAAAGGAGAGGATCACTCCCCCAAAAAGAAGAAAACCCCAAATACCATGAATCCACGTGAAAACTCCCCCTAAACCTACCTGAAGTTCTCCAAAACCCACAATTTACCCTTTTACAACACGATGACCATGGAAAACCCAATGAAACACAACGGAGACCCCAAAACACGTCAAAAACACCCCAAAAAATATCGGCATCACCCCCAAATCTGGAAGAAAATACGCCAAAACCATAGATCCACCCCAAAACCACCCTAAACCTACCTGATCTTCTCCAAAACCCACAATCCACTCCTATTTAACATAATGACCAACAAGAACACAACAAAACCCAACGGAGACCCCAAAACACATCAAAAACACCCCAAAAAAGAACAGGTTCATGCCAAAAAAATAGAAGAAAACCCCAAATACCATAGATCTACCCCAAAGACACCCTAAACCTACCTGATGTTCTCCAAAACCCACAATGTACACTTTTCAACCATGATGACCAATGAGAACGCAAATAAACCCAACAGAGATACAAAACACGTCAAAAACAGCCACAAAAAATATCGGCATCACCCCCAAATCTGGAAGAAAATCCCCCAAAACCATAGATCCACCCCAAAACCACCCTAAACCTACCTGATCTTCTCCAAAACCCACAATCCACTCCTATTTAACATAATCACCAACAAGAACACAACAAAACCTAATGGAGACCCCAAAACACGTCAAAAACACCCCAAACAAGAACGGCATCACCCCCAAAACTGAAAGAAAATCCCCCAAAACCATAGATCCACCCCAAAACCACCCTAAACCTACCTGAAGTTCTCCAAAACCCACAATCCACACCTATTTAACATAAAGACCAACAGGAACACAACAAAACCCAACGGAGACCCCAAAACACGTCAAATACACCCAAAAAAAAAGAACAGGATCACGCCAAAAAATAGAAGAAAACCCCAAATACCATAGATCCACCCCAAAGACACCCTAAACCTACCTGATGTTCTCCTAATCCCAAAGCACACTCCCAACCACCATAAAACACATTAGGAACTCAACGAAACGCAACGGAATCCCCAAAACACTTCAAAATCACCCGAAGAAAGGAGAGGATCACTCCCCCAAAAAGAAGAAAACCCCAAATACCATGAATCCACGTGAAAACTCCCCCTAAACCTACCTGAAATTCTCCAAAACCCACAATTTACCCTTTTACAACACGATGACCATGGAAAACCCAATGAAACACAACGGAGACCCCAAAACACGTTAAAAAACAACACAAAAAGTCCAGGATCATCCCCCCCCCGCCCCCCCAAAACAAAAAAAAAAAATGAATACGATAGATCCACCCCAAAACCACCCTAAACCTACCTGATGTTCTGCAAAATTCACAATGTACCCTTTTCCACCATGATGACCAACGAGAACCCAACAAAACCCAACAGAGACCTCAAAAACCTTAAAAAACACCCCAAACCAGAATGGCATCACCCCCAAATCTGGAAGAAAATCCCCCAAAACCATAGATCCACCCCAAAACCACCCTAAACCTACCTGATCTTCTCCAAAACCCACAATCCACACCTATTTAACATAATGACCAACAAGAACACAACAAAACAAAATGGAGACCCCAAAACACGTCAAAAACACCCCAAAAAATATCGGCATCACCCCCAAAACTGGAAGAAAATACGCCAAAACCATAGATCCACCCCAAACCCACCCTAAACCTACCTGATCTTCTCCAAAACCCACAATGTACCCTTTTCCACCATGATGACCAACGAGAACAAAACAAAACCCAACGGAGACCCCAAAACACGTCAAATACACCCAAATAAGAACAGATTCACGCCAAAAAATAGAAGAAAACCCCAAATACCATAGATCCACCCCAAAGACACCCTAAACCTACCTGATGTTCTCCTAATCCCAAAGCACACTCCCAACCACCATAAAACACATTAGGAACTCAACGAAACGCAACGGAATCCCCAAAACACTTCAAAATCACCCGAAGAAAGGAGAGGATCACTCCCCCAAAAAGAAGAAAACCCCAAATACCATGAATCCACGTGAAAACTCCCCCTAAACCTACCTGAAATTCTCCAAAACCCACAATTTACCCTTTTAAAACACGATGACCATGGAAAACCCAATGAAACACAACGGAGACCCCAAAAAACGTCAAAAACAACACAAAAAGTCCAGGATCATCCCCCCCCCCCCCCCCCCCAAAACAAAAAAAAAAAAAAAACTGAATACCATAGATCCACCCCAAAACCACCCTAAACCTACCTGATCTTCTCCAAAACCCACAATTTACCCTTTTCCTCCATGATGACCAACGAGAACCCAACAAAACAAAACAGAGACCCCAAAAACCTTAAAAAACACCCCAAACCAGAATGGCATCACCCCCAAAACTGGAAGAAAATCCCCCAAAACCATAGATCCACCCCAAAACCACCCTAAACCTACCTGATCTTCTCCAAAACCCACAATTTACCCTTTTCCACCATGATGACCATGGAAAACCCAATGAAACACAACGGAGACCCCAAAACACGTCAAAAACACCCCAAAAAATATCGGCATCACCCCCAAATCTGGAAGAAAGTACGTCAAAACCATAGATCCACCCCAAAACCACCCTAAACCTACCTGATCTTCTCCAAAACCCACAATCCACTCCTATTTAACATAATGACCAACAAGAACACAACAAAACCCAACGGAGACCCCAAAACACATCAAAAACACCCCAAAAAAGAACAGGTTCATGCCAAAAAATAGAAGAAAACCCCAAATACCATAGATCCACCCCAAAGACACCCTAAACCTACCTGATGTTCTGCAAAATTCACAATGTACCCTTTTCCACCATGATGACCAACGAGAACCCAACAAAACAAAACAGAGACCTCAGAAACCTTAAAAAACACCCCAAACCAGAATGGCATCACCCCCAAATCTGGAAGAAAATCCCCCAAAACCATAGATCCACCCCAAAACCACCCTAAACCTACCTGATCTTCTCCAAAACCCACAATCCACACCTATTTAACATAATGACCAACAAGAACACAACAAAACAAAATGGAGACCCCAAAACACGTCAAAAACACCCCAAAAAATATCGGCATCACCCCCAAAACTGGAAGAAAATACGCCAAAACCATAGATCCACCCCAAAACCACCCTAAACCTACCTGATCTTCTCCAAAACCCACAATCCACTCCTATTTAACATAATGACCAACAAGAACAAAACAAAACCTAATGGAAACCCCAAAACACATCAAAAACACCCCAAAAAAGAACAGGTTCATGCCAAAAAATAGAAGAAAACCCCAAATACCATAGATCCACCCCAAAGACACCCTAAACCTACCTGATGTTCTCCAAAACCCACAATTTACCCTTTTCCACCATGATGACCAACGAGAACCAACAAAACCAAACAGAGACCCCAAAAACCTTAAAAAACACCCCAAACAAGAATGGCATCACTCCCAAAACTGGAAGAAAATCCCCCAAAACCATAGATCCACCCCAAAACCACCCTAAACCTACCTGATGTTCTCCAAAACCCACAATCCACACCTATTTAACAAAAAGACCAACAGGAACACAACAAAACCCAACGGAGACCCCAAAACACGTCAAATACACCCAAAAAAAAAGAACAGGATCACGCCAAAAAATAGAAGAAAACCCCAAATACCATAGATCCACCCCAAAGACACCCTAAACCTACCTGATGTACTCCTAATCCCAAAGCACACTCCCAACCACCATAAAACACATTAGGAACTCAACGAAACGCAACGGAAACCCCAAAACACTTCAAAATCACCCGAAGAAAGGAGAGGATCACTCCCCCAAAAAGAAGAAAACCCCAAATACCATGAATCCACGTGAAAACTCCCCCTAAACCTACCTGAAGTTCTCCAAAACCCACAATTTACCCTTTTACAACACGATGACCATGGAAAACCCAATGAAACACAACGGAGACCCCAAAACACGTCAAAAACACCCCAAAAAATATCGGCATCACCCCCAAATCTGGAAGAAAATACGCCAAAACCATAGATCCACCCAAAAACCACCCTAAACCTACCTGATCTTCTCCAAAACCCACAATCCACTCCTATTTAACATAATGACCAACAAGAACACAACAAAACCCAACGGAGACCCCAAAACACATCAAAAACACCCCAAAAAAGAACAGGTTCATGCCAAAAAAATAGAAGAAAACCCCAAATACCATAGATCTACCCCAAAGACACCCTAAACCTACCTGATGTTCTCCAAAACCCACAATGTACACTTTTCAACCATGATGACCAATGAGAACGCAAATAAACCCAACAGAGATCCAAAACACGTCAAAAACAGCCACAAAAAATATCGGCATCACCCCCAAATCTGGAAGAAAATCCCCCAAAACCATAGATCCACCCCAAAACCACCCTAAACCTACCTGATCTTCTCCAAAACCCACAATCCACTCCTATTTAACATAATCACCAACAAGAACACAACAAAACCTAATGGAGACCCCAAAACACGTCAAAAACACCCCAAACAAGAACGGCATCACCCCCAAAACTGAAAGAAAATCCCCCAAAACCATAGATCCACCCCAAAACCACCCTAAACCTACCTGAAGTTCTCCAAAACCCACAATCCACACCTATTTAACATAAAGACCAACAGGAACACAACAAAACCCAACGGAGACCCCAAAACACGTCAAATACACCCAAACAAAAAGAACAGGATCACGCCAAAAAATAGAAGAAAACCCCAAATACCATAGATCCACCCCAAAGACACCCTAAACCTACCTGATGTTCTCCTAATCCCAAAGCACACTCCCAACCACCATAAAACACATTAGGAACTCAACGAAACGCAACGGAATCCCCAAAACACTTCAAAATCACCCGAAGAAAGGAGAGGATCACTCCCCCAAAAAGAAGAAAACCCCAAATACCATGAATCCACGTGAAAACTCCCCCTAAACCTACCTGAAGTTCTCCAAAACCCACAATTTACCCTTTTACAACACGATGACCATGGAAAACCCAATGAAACACAATGGAGACCCCAAAACACGTCAAAAACAACACAAAAAGTCCAGGATCACCCCCCCCCCGCCCCCCCAAAACAAAAAAAAAAAAATGAATACGATAGATCCACCCCAAAACCACCCTAAACCTACCTGATCTTCTCCAAAACCCACAATTTACCCTTTTCCACCATGATGACCAACGAGAACCCAACAAAACAAAACAGAGACCCCAAAAACCTTAAAAAACACCCCAAACAAGAATGGCATCACACCCAAAACTGAAAGAAAATCCCCCAAAACCATAGATCCACCCCAAAACCACCCTAAACCTACCTGATCTTCTCCAAAACCCACAATCCACACCTATTTAACATAATGACCAACAAGAACACAACAAAACAAAATGGAGACCCCAAAACACGTCAAAAACACCCCAAAAAATATCGGCATCACCCCCAAAACTGGAAGAAAATACGCCAAAACCATAGATCCACCCCAAACCCACCCTAAACCTACCTGATCTTCTCCAAAACCCACAATGTACCCTTTTCCACCATGATGACCAACGAGAAAAAAACAAAACCCAACGGAGACCCCAAAACACGTCAAATACACCCAAATAAGAACAGATTCACGCCAAAAAATAGAAGAAAACCCCAAATACCATAGATCCACCCCAAAGACACCCTAAACCTACCTGATGTTCTCCTAATCCCAAAGCACACTCCCAACCACCATAAAACACATTAGGAACTCAACGAAACGCAATGGAAACCCCAAAACACTTCAAAATCACCCGAAGAAAGGAGAGGATCACTCCCCCAAAAAGAAGAAAACCCCAAATACCATGAATCCACGTGAAAACTCCCCCTAAACCTACCTGAAGTTCTCCAAAACCCACAATTTACCCTTTTACAACACGATGACCATGGAAAACCCAATGAAACACAATGGAGACCCCAAAACACGTCAAAAACAACACAAAAAGTCCAGGATCACCCCCCCCCCGCCCCCCCAAAACAAAAAAAAAAAATGAATACGATAGATCCACCCCAAAACCACCCTAAACCTACCTGATGTTCTCCAAAACCCACAATTTACCCTTTTCCACCATGATGACCAACGAGAACCCAACAAAACAAAACAGAGACCCCAAAAACCTTAAAAAACACCCCAAACAAGAATGGCATCACCCCCAAAACTGGAAGAAAATCCCCCAAAACCATAGATCCACCCCAAAACCACCCTAAACCTACCTGATCTTCTCCAAAACCCACAATTTACCCTTTTCCACCATGATGACCATGGAAAACCCAATGAAACACAATGGAGACCCCAAAACACGTCAAAAACACCCCAAAAAATATCGGCATCACCCCCAAATCTGGAAGAAAGTACGTCAAAACCATAGATCCACCCCAAAACCACCCTAAACCTACCTGATCTTCTCCAAAACCCACAATCCACTCCTATTTAACATAATGACCAACAAGAACACAACAAAACCCAACGGAGACCCCAAAACACATCAAAAACACCCCAAAAAAGAACAGGTTCATGCCAAAAAATAGAAGAAAACCCCAAATACCATAGATCCACCCCAAAGACACCCTAAACCTACCTGATGTTCTGCAAAATTCACAATGTACCCTTTTCCACCATGATGACCAACGAGAACCCAACAAAACAAAACAGAGACCTCAAAAACCTTAAAAAACACCCCAAACCAGAATGGCATCACCCCCAAATCTGGAAGAAAATCCCCCAAAACCATAGATCCACCCCAAAACCACCCTAAACCTACCTGATCTTCTCCAAAACCCACAATCCACACCTAATTAACATAATGACCAACAAGAACACAACAAAACCTAATGGAGACCCCAAAACACGTCAAAAACACCCCAAAAAATATCGGCATCACCCCCAAAACTGGAAGAAAATCCCCCAAAACCATAGATCCACCCCAAAGACACCCTAAACCTACCTGATCTTCTCCAAAACCCACAATTTACCCTTTTCCACCATGATGACCAACGAGAAACAACAAAACCAAACAGAGACCCCAAAAACCTTAAAAAACACCCCAAACAAGAATGGCATCACACCCAAAACTGGAAGAAAATCCCCCAAAACCATAGATCCACCCCAAAACCACCCTAAACCTACCTGATGTTCTCCAAAACCCACAATCCACACCTATTTAACATAAAGACCAACAGGAACACAACAAAACCCAACGGAGACCCCAAAACACGTCAAATACACCCAAAAAAAAAGAACAGGATCACGCCAAAAAATAGAAGAAAACCCCAAATACCATAGATCCACCCCAAAGACACCCTAAACCTACCTGATGTACTCCTAATCCCAAAGCACACTCCCAACCACCATAAAACACATTAGGAACTCAACAAAACGCAACGGAAACCCCAAAACACTTCAAAATCACCCGAAGAAAGGAGAGGATCACTCCCCCAAAAAGAAGAAAACCCCAAATACCATGAATCCACGTGAAAACTCCCCCTAAACCTACCTGAAGTTCTCCAAAACCCACAATTTACCCTTTTACAACACGATGACCATGGAAAACCCAATGAAACACAACGGAGACCCCAAAACACGTCAAAAACACCCCAAAAAATATCGGCATCACCCCCAAATCTGGAAGAAAATACGCCAAAACCATAGATCCACCCCAAAACCACCCTAAACCTACCTGATCTTCTCCAAAACCCACAATCCACTCCTATTTAACATAATGACCAACAAGAACACAACAAAACCCAACGGAGACCCCAAAACACATCAAAAACACCCCAAAAAAGAACAGGTTCATGCCAAAAAAATAGAAGAAAACCCCAAATACCATAGATCCACCCCAAAGACACCCTAAACCTACCTGATGTTCTGCAAAATTCACAATGTACCCTTTTCCACCATGATGACCAACGAGAACCCAACAAAACAAAACAGAGACCTCAAAAACCTTAAAAAACACCCCAAACCAGAATGGCATCACCCCCAAATCTGGAAGAAAATCCCCCAAAACCATAGATCCACCCCAAAACCACCCTAAACCTACCTGATCTTCTCCAAAACCCACAATCCACACCTAATTAACATAATGACCAACAAGAACACAACAAAACCTAATGGAGACCCCAAAACACGTCAAAAACACCCCAAAAAATATCGGCATCACCCCCAAAACTGGAAGAAAATCCCCCAAAACCATAGATCCACCCCAAAGACACCCTAAACCTACCTGATCTTCTCCAAAACCCACAATTTACCCTTTTCCACCATGATGACCAACGAGAAACAACAAAACCAAACAGAGACCCCAAAAACCTTAAAAAACACCCCAAACAAGAATGGCATCACACCCAAAACTGGAAGAAAATCCCCAAAACCATAGATCCACCCCAAAACCACCCTAAACCTACCTGATGTTCTCCAAAACCCACAATCCACACCTATTTAACATAAAGACCAACAGGAACACAACAAAACCCAACGGAGACCCCAAAACACGTCAAATACACCCAAAAAAAAAGAACAGGATCACGCCAAAAAATAGAAGAAAACCCCAAATACCATAGATCCACCCCAAAGACACCCTAAACCTACCTGATGTACTCCTAATCCCAAAGCACACTCCCAACCACCATAAAACACATTAGGAACTCAACAAAACGCAACGGAAACCCCAAAACACTTCAAAATCACCCGAAGAAAGGAGAGGATCACTCCCCCAAAAAGAAGAAAACCCCAAATACCATGAATCCACGTGAAAACTCCCCCTAAACCTACCTGAAGTTCTCCAAAACCCACAATTTACCCTTTTACAACACGATGACCATGGAAAACCCAATGAAACACAACGGAGACCCCAAAACACGTCAAAAACACCCCAAAAAATATCGGCATCACCCCCAAATCTGGAAGAAAATACGCCAAAACCATAGATCCACCCCAAAACCACCCTAAACCTACCTGATCTTCTCCAAAACCCACAATCCACTCCTATTTAACATAATGACCAACAAGAACACAACAAAACCCAACGGAGACCCCAAAACACATCAAAAACACCCCAAAAAAGAACAGGTTCATGCCAAAAAATAGAAGAAAACCCCAAATACCATAGATCCACCCCAAAGACACCCTAAACCTACCTGATCTTCTCCAAAACCCACAATTTACACTTTTCCACCATGATGACCAACGAGAACCCAACAAAACAAAACAGAGACCTCAAAAACCTTAAAAAACACCCCAAACCAGAATGGCATCACCCCCAAATCTGGAAGAAAATCCCCCAAAACCATAGATCCACCCCAAAACCACCCTAAACCTACCTGATCTTCTCCAAAACCCACAATCCACACCTATTTAACATAATGACCAACAAGAACACAACAAAACCTAATGGAGACCCCAAAAAACGTCAAAAACACCCCAAAAAATATCGGCATCACCCCCAAAACTGGAAGAAAATACGCCAAAACCATAGATCCACCCCAAACCCACCCTAAACCTACCTGATCTTCTCCAAAACCCACAATGTACACTTTTCAACCATGATGACCAATGAGAACGCAAATAAACCCAACAGAGATCCAAAACACGTCAAAAACAGCCACAAAAAATATCGGCATCACCCCCAAATCTGGAAGAAAATCCCCCAAAACCATAGATCCACCCCAAAACCACCCTAAACCTACCTCATCTTCTCCAAAACCCACAATCCACTCCTATTTAACATAATCACCAACAAGAACACAACAAAACCTAATGGAGACCCCAAAACACGTCAAAAACACCCCAAACAAGAATGGCATCACCCCCAAAACTGAAAGAAAATCCCCCAAAACCATAGATCCACCCCAAAACCACCCTAAACCTACCTGAAGTTCTCCAAAACCCACAATCCACACCTATTTAACATAAAGACCAACAGGAACACAACAAAACCCAACGGAGACCCCAAAACACGTCAAATACACCCAAAAAAAAAGAACAGGATCACGCCAAAAAATAGAAGAAAACCCCAAATACCATAGATCCACCCCAAAGACACCCTAAACCTACCTGATGTTCTCCTAATCCCAAAGCACACTCCCAACCACCATAAAACACATTAGGAACTCAACGAAACGCAACGGAAACCCCAAAACACTTCAAAATCACCCGAAGAAAGGAGAGGATCACTCCCCCAAAAAGAAGAAAACCCCAAATACCATGAATCCACGTGAAAACTCCCCCTAAACCTACCTGAAATTCTCCAAAACCCACAATTTACCCTTTTAAAACACGATGACCATGGAAAACCCAATGAAACACAACGGAGACCCCAAAAAACGTCAAAAACAACACAAAAAGTCCAGGATCATCCCCCCCCCCCCCCCCCAAAATAAAAAAAAAAAACTGAATACCATAGATCCACCCCAAAACCACCCTAAACCTACCTGATGTTCTCCAAAACCCACAATTTACCCTTTTCCACCATGATGACCAACGAGAACCCAACAAAACAAAACAGAGACCCCAAAAACCTTAAAAAAGACCCCAAACAAGAATGGCATCACCCCCAAAACTGGAAGAAAATCCCCCAAAACCATAGATCCACCCCAAAACCACCCTAAACCTACCTGATCTTCTCCAAAACCCACAATTTACACTTTTCCACCATGATGACCATGGAAAACCCAATGAAACACAACGGAGACCCCAAAACACGTCAAAAACACCCCAAAAAATATCGGCATCACCCCCAAATCTGGAAGAAAGTACGTCAAAACCATAGATCCACCCCAAAACCACCCTAAACCTACCTGATCTTCTCCAAAACCCACAATCCACTCCTATTTAACATAATGACCAACAAGAACACAACAAAACCCAACGGAGACCCCAAAACACATCAAAAACACCCCAAAAAAGAACAGGTTCATGCCAAAAAATAGAAGAAAACCCCAAATACCATAGATCCACCCCAAAGACACCCTAAACCTACCTGATGTTCTCCAAAACCAACAATTTACACTTTTCCACCATGATGACCAACGAGAACCCAACAAAACAAAACAGAGACCTCAAAAACCTTAAAAAACACCCCAAACCAGAATGGCATCACCCCCAAATCTGGAAGAAAATCCCCCAAAACCATAGATCCACCCCAAAACCACCCTAAACCTACCTGATCTTCTCCAAAACCCACAATCCACACCTATTTAACATAATGACCAACAAGAACACAACAAAACCTAATGGAGACCCCAAAACACGTCAAAAACACCCCAAAAAATATCGGCATCACCCCCAAAACTGGAAGAAAATCCCAAATACCATAGATCCACCCCAAAGACACCCTAAACCTACCTGATGTTCTCCAAAACCCACAATTTACCCTTTTCCACCATGATGACCAACGAGAAACAACAAAACCAAACAGAGACCCCAAAAACCTTAAAAAACACCCCAAACAAGAATGGCATCACACCCAAAACTGGAAGAAAATCCCCCAAAACCATAGATCCACCCCAAAACCACCCTAAACCTACCTGATGTTCTCCAAAACCCACAATCCACACCTATTTAACATAAAGACCAACAGGAACACAACAAAACCCAACGGAGACCCCAAAACACGTCAAATACACCCAAAAAAAAAGAACAGGATCACGCCAAAAAATAGAAGAAAACCCCAAATACCATAGATCCACCCCAAAGACACCCTAAACCTACCTGATGTACTCCTAATCCCAAAGCACACTCCCAACCACCATAAAACACATTAGGAACTCAACAAAACGCAACGGAAACCCCAAAACACTTCAAAATCACCCGAAGAAAGGAGAGGATCACTCCCCCAAAAAGAAGAAAACCCCAAATACCATGAATCCACGTGAAAACTCCCCCTAAACCTACCTGAAGTTCTCCAAAACCCACAATTTACCCTTTTACAACACGATGACCATGGAAAACCCAATGAAACACAACGGAGACCCCAAAACACGTCAAAAACACCCCAAAAAATATCGGCATCACCCCCAAATCTGGAAGAAAATACGCCAAAACCATAGATCCACCCCAAAACCACCCTAAACCTACCTGATCTTCTCCAAAACCCACAATCCACTCCTATTTAACATAATGACCAACAAGAACACAACAAAACCCAACGGAGACCCCAAAACACATCAAAAACACCCCAAAAAAGAACAGGTTCATGCCAAAAAATAGAAGAAAACCCCAAATACCATAGATCCACCCCAAAGACACCCTAAACCTACCTGATCTTCTCCAAAACCCACAATTTACACTTTTCAACCATGATGACCAATGAGAACGCAAATAAACCCAACAGAGATCCAAAGCACGTCAAAAACAGCCACAAAAAATATCGGCATCACCCCCAAATCTGGAAGAAAATCCCCCAAAACCATAGATCCACCCCAAAACCACCCTAAACCTACCTGATCTTCTCCAAAACCCACAATCCACTCCTATTTAACATAATCACCAACAAGAACACAACAAAACCTAATGGAGACCCCAAAACACGTCAAAAACACCCCAAACAAGAACGGCATCACCCCCAAAACTGAAAGAAAATCCCCCAAAACCATAGATCCACCCCAAAACCACCCTAAACCTACCTGAAGTTCTCCAAAACCCACAATCCACACCTATTTAACATAAAGACCAACAGGAACACAACAAAACCCAACGGAGACCCCAAAACACGTCAAATACACCCAAAAAAAAAGAACAGGATCACGCCAAAAAATAGAAGAAAACCCCAAATACCATAGATCCACCCCAAAGACACCCTAAACCTACCTGATGTTCTCCTAATCCCAAAGCACACTCCCAACCACCATAAAACACATTAGGAACTCAACGAAACGCAACGGAAACCCCAAAACACTTCAAAATCACCCGAAGAAAGGAGAGGATCACTCCCCCAAAAAGAAGAAAACCCCAAATACCATGAATCCACGTGAAAACTCCCCCTAAACCTACCTGAAATTCTCCAAAACCCACAATTTACCCTTTTAAAACACGATGACCATGGAAAACCCAATGAAACACAACGGAGACCCCAAAACATGTCAAAAACAACACAAAAAGTCCAGGATCATCCCCCCCCCCCTCCCCAAAACAAAAAAAAAAAAAACTGAATACCATAGATCCACCCCAAAACCACCCTAAACCTACCTGATGTTCTCCAAAACCCACAATTTACCCTTTTCCACCACGATGACCAACGAGAACCCAACAAAACAAAACCAAACAGAGACCCCAAAAACCTTAAAAAACACCCCAAACAAGAATGGCATCACCCCCAAAACTGGAAGAAAATCCCCCAAAACCATAGATCCACCCCAAAACCACCCTAAACCTACCTGATCTTCTCCAAAACCCACAATTTACCCTTTTCCACCATGATGACCATGGAAAACCCAATGAAACACAACGGAGACCCCAAAACACGTCAAAAACACCCCAAAAAATATCGGCATCACCCCCAAATCTGGAAGAAAGTACGTCAAAACCATAGATCCACCCCAAAACCACCCTAAACCTACCTGATCTTCTCCAAAACCCACAATCCACTCCTATTTAACATAATGACCAACAAGAACACAACAAAACCCAACGGAGACCCCAAAACACATCAAAAACACCCCAAAAAAGAACAGGTTCATGCCAAAAAATAGAAGAAAACCCCAAATACCATAGATCCACCCCAAAACCACCCTAAACCTACCTGATGTTCTGCAAAATTCACAATGTACCCTTTTCCACCATGATGACCAACGAGAACCCAACAAAACAAAACAGAGACCCCAAAAACCTTAAAAAACACCCCAAACCAGAATGGCATCACCCCCAAATCTGGAAGAAAATCCCCCAAAACCATAGATCCACCCCAAAACCACCCTAAACCTACCTGATCTTCTCCAAAACCCACAATCCACACCTATTTAACATAATGACCAACAAGAACACAACAAAACCTAATGGAGACCCCAAAACACGTCAAAAACACCCCAAAAAATATCGGCATCACCCCCAAAACTGGAAGAAAATCCCCCAAAACCATAGATCCACCCCAAAACCACCCTAAACCTACCTGATGTTCTCCAAAACCCACAATCCACTCCTATTTAACATAATGACCAACAAGAACACAACAAAACCTAATGGAAACCCCAAAACACGTCAAAAACACACCAAAAAATAACTAGACGTGAAGAAAAAAAAAAAAAAAAACAGGTGTTTTTGTTTTCTCTCTGTTTCAAATCTCCTGTTGGGGGCGCTGGGCCGGTGAATGGAGTGATACGTGGATGATTAATAGGTCCTAAACCCCCTGCAAGTCACTCTCCCTGTGGGCAACGAAGGGCTGTGGGAATTGCCACTAGTTAAATTCCCGGATGGGTCAGATAAAATCGAAGACCAAGGACCAGAAAGGGAGCAACTTACCAGATATATGGTATATATATATGGTATAGGGGCCCCAGAAAATTAAAGAGTAAATTGAAAATGATCCATTACTATAAGATAGAATGACCAAAAGAACCCTTAAGACCCTATGTATTTTGATCCACGGAGGACGGGGTCTGTCAGGCTTTGAACATTAATAGTAGAATACCCGTGGATCCAGAAAAGAGCAAGCTGAAACATTGGAATTAGAAATTAGAGAGCAATTGATTAAGAACGAATATGTGCTACATTTGTGCCTGTGATGCACTTATATCACCAGATAACAGTAGCCTCTCCTATCCTGTTATCCTGTGACCCCGAGAACCAGATCAAAAACAACCTCACGGTTCGGACTTTCATCAAGGGGTCTGAGAAAGGAGAACTGTTCACAAAGGGACAGGTTAGGAATATGTATATGTATAGGAATGTTCATGTATATGTAACGCTTTACTAAAGCAATTTGCCACTTAAGGCGTGCATGACCTTGGTGGAACTACCCGTCCCGTGCTACATGGAACTGAGTAAACATACCTACTTTACAATCTTACTTATCGTGGAGTCAGCTTTCTGTGAGTCATTTTGGTGAGCCAGGCAGGAGACAGTCTGCTCGGCTGCGGGATCGGCTGCGGCGCGGACGCCCCTAGGTGCACCCTGAGCGTTTTTGCTCGGAGGGGACTCCACTCTCAGCTGCTCACCGCAGGAGAAAAGATCTCCTGAAACTGCAGACAAACGGTAGGTTTTCGGCTGCTGGAGGGATACTAACTAAAGTGTTAATAATTGTATGTGTTTTTATGTATGTATTTTGTGTTGACATTTTGTATGCTGTAATATTTGCATGTTGTAAGTATTTTGTGTCGAAAGTGTTTGTGTAAGTGTAAGGCTTTGCAACAAAGTGTTACAAGTCACTTCACGAAGAACACAGTCAGAGACAATACTTGTTTCGTTGGTTATCATCCTAAATTATATTCCTGTGGTATGAATGAGATGTGCTGGAGGCTTCCGTGTGCGATTGTGCTGTGTGAGTGAGACGCAGCGTTCTGCAAAGCGAGTGCAGAGTTCCGATCCGTTGTTCCGTACTCTCCGCAAGGGGAGTGGGCAGAGACGAACGAAGTGCTTGACAGACTGAAAAGAAGTGCTGTTTTGTCCAAGTTTGAGTGGTGGTGCCTACTATATGGGCCCGGTGTATCTTGTGTATCTTGTGTATCCTATTTTTGCTCTTAAATGTTTTGACTGTGACAAGAAAAAGGCAGGAGCATGATATGACATGCTTCCTGCAACATATGAGGCCCGCACAGGCCGAGACCTGGACTCGCTGAGACCTGAACAGGCCAAGAGACCGGAGCGGCACCGACAGACTGGAGCGGCGCTGGGAGACCCGAGACACTACGGAGGGAACTACCGCTGGACGGAGAGAGCCCTGAGAGACGCTGCAGAAACACGGACGGCTCTGAGAGACACAGAATAGACCGGACAGAAGCTGCAAAACGCGGGGAAATTGAAGTGATTGCGGAACATCCGAGATCGAGTTGCTACAGGAGACCAGAGGCGTCAGTGGACACCGGTAGCCGACCCTCACCGTGTGGCGAGTCGGCACAGAGCAGAGGAGCGGACATCAGGACCCTGCAGCCTGTCTGACGGAACCATGGAGGCAGCGGCAGCAGCGGCTGTGCTGCTTCACTCCAGCCTTCTTTTTATAAAAGGTTTATCTTGCAATGCAAAAAAGACTGTTAGTCCCCAGATCGGTGTTATAACTATTACTAATGACGACTTAGCGCTATTGCAGGGCACGAGTGCAGAGACGCAGACTACACTGCCGAATGACCACAAGCAGATTCTTTCACTAACCTAAGGTTGCATCTGGTACTGCCTGCAGACGTATAGCAGACGTTACACTCTCTTTCCTAACTAGTAATCATGTGTCTCACCCATCCGTGGTGAATGGCCAGTGGCAAAAAGAAAAGGGGGGAGACAAAGACAGAAACGGTACAAGGAGAATGCCACTGACACTAACAGCATGGGTAATAGGAGTAGTATAAGTGACACAGGTGCGGAGCGGTGGCCGGCGCTGCTGCTCTGTGGGGCTCTCTGCCTGCTGCTCGCCCTCGCCTGCCTGTGCACTGCCGCCGACAGTGCTAGAGTAAAATGTTAAGACTGCTCAGATGGCAGTTATGAGGGTGCTTATGTGAAGAAGACGTGTGCTGTACTTGACTTTGTCTGCAACAGTCGTCAGTGTGTGCCAAACAGATGGCCGTGTGATGGGGATCCGGATTGTGAAGATGGGTCTGATGAGAGTGCTGAGTTGTGTCATATGAGAACATGTCGGGTAAATGAAATTAGCTGTTGTCCTCAGTCAGTCCAGCGTATCCTGGTGTCCTGGAAATGTGATGGTGAAAAGAACTGTTACAGTGGAGAAGATGAAGAGAATTGTGGCATTGTGACTTGTAGTGCAGCAGAATTCACATGCAGTAGTGGGCAATGTATTTCCAAAAGCTTTGTCTGCAATGTTCAAGATGACTGCAGTAATGGTAGCGATGAGCTGGAGTGTGCACCTCCTACCTCTAGTGTTCATGACTTTCAGTGTAAGAGTTTTACCTGCATCCCTATCAGGTGGGTGTGTGATGATGATGCTGACTGCTCCGACCACTCGGATGAATCTTTGGAGCACTGTGGCCGCCAGCCTGCACCTCCAGTGACGTGTTCTACGAGTGAGGTGCAGTGCGGCTCAGGTGAATGTATCTACAAGAAGAGGTGATGTGAAAGAGATCCGTATTGCAAGGATGGAAGTGATGAAATTAATTGCCCTTCCTGGACCAGTTCAAATGTGAAGATGGGAACTGTGTCCATGGGAGTAGGCAGTGCAGTGGTGTGAGAGACTGTCTGGAAGGCACTGATGGAGCAAACTGTAACAATTCAGTGCTCTGGACCTGGCAAATTCAAGTGCAGAAGTGGCGAATGCATAGATATCAATAAAGTGTGTAACCAGCAGAGAGACTGCAAGGACTGGGGTGATGAGCCCCTGAAGGAACGCAACATAAATGTCTGAGACTGTCCAGCTGAGTTTGAGTTTGTAAACAAGAGAAACTGTGGAGATACTGATGAATGCCAAAACCCTGGTATCTGTAGTCAAATCTGTATCAACGTGAAAGGTGGCTACAAATGTGAATGTAGCCGTGGCTATCAGATGAGTCCTGCTATAGGAACCTGGAAAGGGCCTTGTTTCAGTAGCCAGTAAAAAAAGGTATAGTCCCTCACATCGGGGGTTCAGTGATTCTTTCCTCTCGTGGCTACTTGTTAAAACACTTAATTTTTTTATCTTCTGATACATTCTTTTGTATTTTTACACTTTCTTTTTTATCTTTCTTCTTTTTATCATCTGATAAGGCCCTTTCCACCTTCCTGTAGCAGTGCACAGGCCGGCGAGAGCGAGCAGCAGGCACAGCGACCTGCAACGTCACCTGTGTCACTTATACTACTCCTATTACCCATGCTGTTAGTGTCAGTGGCATACTCCTTGTACCGTTTCTGCCTTTGTCTCCTCCCTTTTCTTTTTGCCACTGGCCATTCACCACAGATGGGTGAGACACATGATTACTAGTTAGGAAAGAGAGTGTAACGTCTGCTATACGTCTGCAGGTAGTGCCAGATGCAACCTTAGGCTAGTGAAAGAACCTGCTTGTGGTCATTCGGCAGTGTAGTCTGCGTCTCTGCACTCGTGCCCTGCAATAGCGCTAAGTCGTCATTAGTAATAGTTATAACACCGATCTGGGGACTAACAGTCTTTTTTGCATTGCAAGATAAACCTTTTATAAAAAGAAGGCTGGAGTGAAGCAGCACAGCCGCTGCTGCCGCTGCCTCCATGGTTCCGTCAGACAGGCTGCAGGGTCCTGATGTCCGCTCCTCTGCTCTGTGCCGACTCGCCACACGGTGAGGGTCGGCTACCGGTGTCCACTGACGCCTCTGGTCTCCTGTAGCAACTCGATCTCGGATGTTCCGCAATCACTTCAATTTCCCCGCGTTTTGCAGCTTCTGTCCGGTCTATTCTGTGTCTCTCAGAGCCGTCCGTGTTTCTGCAGCGTCTCTCAGGGCTCTCTCCGTCCAGCGGTAGTTCCCTCCGTAGTGTCTCGGGTCTCCCAGCGCCGCTCCAGTCTCTCGGTGCCGCTCCGGTCTCTTGGCCTGTTCAGGTCTCAGCGAGTCCAGGTCTCGGCCTGTGCGGGCCTCATATGTTGCAGGAAGCATGTCATATCATGCTGCTGCCTTTTTCTTGTCACAGTCAAAACATTTAAGAGCAAAAATAGGATACACAAGATACACAAGATACACAAGATACACCGGCCCCATATAGTAGGCACCACCACTCAAACTTGGACAAAACAGCACTTCTTTTCAGTCTGTCAAGCACTTCGTTCGTCTCTGCCCACTCCCCTTGCGGAGAGTACGGAACAACGGATCGGAACTCTGCACTCGCTTTGCAGAACGCTGCGTCTCACTCACACAGCACAGTCGCACACGGAGGCCTCCAGCACATCTCATTCATACCACAGGAATATAATTTAGAATGATAAGCAACGAAACAAGTATTGTCTCTGACTGTGTTCTTCGTGAAGTGACTTGTAACACTTTGTTGCAAAGCCTTACACTTACACAAACACTTTCGACACAAAATACTTAGAATATGCAAACATTACAATATACAAAATGTCATATTGATAACTTCTTGGTGCAGGTGCTAACGGAGCCAACTAGGAAAGGTGCCCTCCTAGACCTGTTGCTAGAAAACAGAGAGGGTCTGGTGGGAGATGTGGTGATTGGTGGCCGCCTCGGTCATAGCGACCATGAAGTGGTTGAGTTCAAAATTTATGGTGACAGATGGAAAAGTGCCACCAAAACCTCATCCCTAGATATGGGGAAAGCGGACTTCAGGCTGCTCAGGGAACTTGTCAGCAAGGTCCCCTGGGAAACTGCTCTTGAAGGCCTCAATGTCCACCAGTGCTGGTCACTCTTTAAGCGATGCCTCCTAGAAGCACAAGATCAGGCAATTCCTAAATATCGCAAGTCAGGCAGGCGGGGCAGGAGGCCGGCGTGGCTGACCAGGAACGTTCTATTGGAAATTAGGCGGAAACAGAGAGTGTTTCGCTACTGGAAGGAGGGCCAAGCGTCATGGAAAGAATAGAGGGATGCTGTTCGTGTTTGTAGGGAGAAAGTTCGTGTGGCCAAAGCACAGCTAGAGTTGAAGCTGGCTGTGTCTGTGAGAGAAAATAAAAAGGGTTTTTTTAGATATGTAAATGGAAAAAGGAGAACTAAAAAATACATAGGTCCGCTCCTTGATAGGGAAGGTCTCCTCACAGACGATGACATAGGCAAAGCAGAGACGCTTAACGCCTTCTTTGCCTCTGTCTTCAATGCCGATGATGGGCTTCGGGACCCAGGGTGCCCTGAGCTGGAGGGCCGGGACGGTGGGGATGACAAACTCCCAACTGACCCTGAACGTGTGCGGGAGTTGCTACTCCACCTGGATCCCTACAAGTCCATTTATCCGGATGGGATTCATCCCCGGGTGCTGAAAGAGCTGGCGGACGTCATCGCGGAACCTCTTTCAATTATTTTTCAACGACCCTGGGAATTTGGAGAGGTCCCGGTAGACTGGAAGCTGGCAAATGTTGTGCCGATTTTCAAGAAGGGTCAGAAAGAAGACCCTAGCAATTACAGGCCTGTCAGTCTCACGTCAGTGCCTGGTAAAATCATGGAGAAGTTGGTTCTTGAACTTATTGAGGCGCACCTGGGGGACAAAGCACTCATTGGTCCCAGCCAGCATGGGTTTGTGAAGGGTAGGTCCTGCCTAACTAACCTGATTTCCTTTTATTATAAGGTCACCCGTATGGTGGACCAAGGGAAACCAGCTGATGTGATTTTTTTGGACTTCAGCAAGGCTTTTGACACGGTTTCCCATAGGATCTTACTGGACAAAATGTCCACCATACAGCTAAATAAAAACATCATACGATGGGTGAGCAATTGGCTAACGGGCAGGGCCCAAAGGGTTATGGTAAATGGGGCTGCGTCACGCTGGCGGGCGGTCACCAGTGGGGTCCCTCAAGGCTCCATTTTAGGGCCGGTACTTTTCAATATTTTTATAAACGATCTGGATGTAGGAATAGAGGGTATTTTGAGCAAGTT